>NC_089819.1:10744479-10789479 GCF_029633855.1 Hoplias malabaricus
TATTACAGACCCCTACCTTACACTTCCACACACTGACCACTGTATTACAGACCCTTACCTTACACTTCCACACACTGACCACTGTATTACAGACCCCTAACTTACACTTCCACACACTGACCACTGTATTACTGACCCCTACTTTACACTTCCACATACTGACCACTGTATTACAGACCCCTACCTTACACTTCCACATACTGACCACTGTATTACAGACCCCTACCTTACACTTCCACACACTGACCACTGTATTACAGACCCTTACCTTACACTTCCACACACTGACCACTGTATTACAGACCCCTAACTTACACTTCCACACACTGACCACTGTATTACTGACCCCTACTTTACACTTCCACATACTGACCACTGTATTACAGACCCCTACCTTACACTTCCACATACTGACCACTGTACTACAGACCCCTACCTTACACTTCCACACACTGACCACTGTATTACAGACCCCTACCTTACACTTCCACATACTGACCAATGTATCACAGACCCCTACCTTACACTTCCACACACTGACCACTGTATTACAGACCCCTACCTTACACTTCCACATACTGACCACTGTATAACAGACCCCTACCTTACACTTCCACATACTGACCACTGTATAACAGACCCCTACCTTACACTTCCACACACTGACCACTGTATTACAGACCCCTACCTTACACTTCCACATACTGACCACTGTATAACAGACCCCTACCTTACACTTCCACACACTGACCACTGTATAACAGACCCCTACCTTACACTTCCACATACTGACCACTGTACTACAGACCCCTACCTTACACTTCCACACACTGACCAATGTATCACAGACCCCTACCTTACACTTCCACACACTGACCACTGTATTACAGACCCCTACCTTACACTTCCACACACTGACCACTGTATCACAGACCCCTACCTTACACTTCCACATACTGACCACTGTATTACAGACCCCTACCTCACACTTCCACATACTGACCACTGTATTACAGACCCCTACCTTACACTTCCACACACTGACCACTGTATCACAGACCCCTACCTTACACTTCCACATACTGACCACTGTATTACAGACCCCTACCTTACACTTCCACATACTGACCACTGTATTACAGACCCCTACCTTACACTTCCACACACTGACCACTGTATAACAGACCCCTACCTTACACTTCCACATATTGACCAATGTATCACAGACCCCTACCGTACACTTCTACATACAGATGACTGTATTACAGACCCCTACCTTACACTTCCACACACTGACCACTGTATTACAGACCCCTACCTTACACTTCCACATACTGACCACTGTACTACAGACCCCTACCTTACACTTCCACATACTGACCACTGTACTACAGACTCCTACCTTACACTTCCACACACTGACCAATGTACTACAGACCCCTACCTTACACTTCCACACACTGACCACTGTATCACAGACCCCTACCTTACACTTCCACACACTGACCACTGTATCACAGACCCCTACCTTACACTTCCACACACTGACCAATGTACTACAGACCCCTACCTTACACTTCCACACACTGACCAATGTATCACAGACCCCTACCTTACACTTCCACATACTGACCACTGTATTACATACCCCTACCTTACACTTCCACATATTGACCACTGTATAACAGACCCCTACCTTACACTTCTACATACAGATGACTGTATAACAGACCCCTACCTTACACTTCCACACACTGACCACTGTATCACAGACCCCTACCTTACACTTCCACACACTGACCACTGTACTACAGACCCCTACCTTACACTTCCACACACTGACCACTGTATAACAGACCCCTACCTTACACTTCCACACACTGACCACTGTATTACAGACCCCTACCTCACACTTCCACATACTGACCACTGTATTACATACCCCTACCTTACACTTCCACATATTGACCACTGTATAACAGACCCCTACCTTACACTTCCACATACTGACCACTGTATTACAGACCCCTACCTTCCACTTCCACATACTGACCACTGTATTACAGACCCCTAACTTACACTTCCACACACTGACCACTGTATAACAGACCCCTACCTTACACTTCCACATATTGACCAATGTATCACAGACCCCTACCTTACACTTCTACATACAGATGACTGTATTACAGACCCCTACCTTACACTTCCACACACTGACCACTGTATTATAGACCCCTAACTTACACTTCCACACACTGACCACTGTATTACAGACCCCTACCTTACACTTCCACATACTGACCACTGTACTACAGACCCCTACCTTACACTTCCACACACTGACCAATGTATTACAGACCCCTACCTTACACTTCCACACACTGACCACTGTATTATAGACCCCTAACTTACACTTCCACACACTGACCACTGTATTACAGACCCCTACCTTACACTTCCACATACTGACCACTGTACTACAGACCCCTACCTTACACTTCCACACACTAACCAATGTACTACAGACCCCTACCTTACACTTCCACACACTGACCAATGTACTACAGACCCCTACCTTACACTTCCACACACTGACCAATGTATCACAGACCCCTACCTCACACTTCCACACACTGACCACTGTATTACAGACCCCTACCTTACACTTCCACATACTGACCACTGTACTACAGACTCCTACCTTACACTTCCACACACTGACCACTGTATTATAGACCCCTAACTTACACTTCCACACACTGACCACTGTATTACAGACCCCTACCTTACACTTCCACATACTGACCACTGTACTACAGACCCCTACCTTACACTTCCACACACTGACCAATGTACTACAGACCCCTACCTTACACTTCCACACACTGACCAATGTACTACAGACCCCTACCTTACACTTCCACACACTGACCAATGTATCACAGACCCCTACCTTACACTTCCACACACTGACCACTGTATTACAGACCCCTACCTTACACTTCCACACACTGACCACTGTATCACAGACCCCTACCTTACACTTCCACACACTGACCAATGTACTACAGACCCCTACCTTACACTTCCACACACTGACCAATGTATCACAGACCCCTACCTTACACTTCCACACACTGACCACTGTATCACAGACCCCTACCTTACACTTCCACACACTGACCAATGTACTACAGACCCCTACCTTACACTTCCACACACTGACCAATGTATCACAGACCCCTACCTTACACTTCCACACACTGACCACTGTATTACAGACCCCTACCTTACACTTCTACATACAGATGACTGTATAACAGACCCCTACCTTACACTTCCACACACTGACCACTGAATCACAGACCCCTACCTTACACTTCCACACACTGACCAATGTACTACAGACCCCTACCTTACACTTCCACACACTGACCAATGTATCACATACCCCTACCTTACACTTCCACACACTGACCACTGTATTACAGACCCCTACCTCACACTTCCACATACTGACCACTGTATTACATACCCCTACCTTACACTTCCACATATTGACCACTGTATAACAGACCCCTACCTTACACTTCTACATACAGATGACTGTATAACAGACCCCTACCTTACACTTCCACACACTGACCACTGTATTACAAACCCCTACCTCACACTTCCACACACTGACCACTGTATTACAGACCCCTACCTTACACTTCCACATACTGACCACTGTATTACAGACCCCTACCTTACACTTCCACATACTGACCAATGTATCACAGACCCCTACCTTACACTTCCACACACTGACCACTGTATTACAGACCCCTACCTTACACTTCCACACACTGACCACTGTATTACAGACCCCTACCTTACACTTCCACACACTGACCACTGTATTACAGACCCCTACCTTACACTTCCACACACTGACCACTGTATTACAGACCCCTACCTTACACTTCCACACACTGACCATAACAGACCCCTACCTTACACTTCCACATACAGATGACTGTATTACAGACCCCTACCTCACACTTCCACACACTGACCACTGTACTACAGACCCCTACCTTACACTTCCACACACTGACCACTGTATTACAGACCCCTACCTTACACTTTCACACACTGACCACTGTATAACAGACCCTTACCTTACACTTCCACATATTGACCAATGTATCACAGACCCCTACCTTACACTTCTACATACAGATGACTGTATAACAGACCCCTACCTTACACTTCCACACACTGACCACTGTATAACAGACCCCTACCTTACACTTCCACACACTGACCACTGTATAACAGACCCCTACCTTACACTTCCACACACTGACCACTGTATTACAGACCCCTACCTTACACTTTCACACACTGACCACTGTATAACAGACCCCTACCTTACACTTCCACATACTGAACACTGTATTACAGACCCCTACCTTACACTTCCACACACTGACCACTGTATCACAGACCCCTACCTTACACTTCCACACACTGACCACTGTATTACAGACCCCTACCTCACACTTCCACACACTGACCACTGTATTACAGACCCCTACCTTACACTTCCACACACTGACCACTGTATTACAGACCCCTACCTTATACTTCCACACACTGACCAATGTATCACAGACCCCTACCTCACACTTCCACACACTGACCAATGTATCACAGACCCCTACCTTACACTTCCACATACTGACCACTGTATTACAGACCCCTACCTTACACTTCCATATACTGACCAATGTATCACAGACCCCTACCTTACACTTCCACACACTGAACAATTGTATTACACAGGAGAAGAGACACCAAGAAGACTGAGTAGGGTAAAATATACTTCATTGCTCTCGAGGACGCATCATGGCGCATTACCTTTCTCACTCCAGATGTGATGTGGCCTGATGATGTGTCCCCAGAATCCTCTGAAGGTGTTTGAAGTGGTCAGATGCCCTGTTCACACCTCTACTCGGTGCTGGTCACCTTTGATCTGGTCAAAACATGCTCAACTGCATTAAAGGGTTGCAGCGATTTAGGTTTCAGCCTCTACAGCGTATAGCAGTATTTAAAGGGGACATCTACGACTGTGTGAAAATGCTGTTTTCTAGTTTGTATACATTCAGAAGTGTCGTGTTTTTTAAGGTGCAATGGTATATTTGAGGAATATGGCTGTTGTTTGCATTTTGTGGTTTATTCACTGTTTGATTTAACACAGATCCCTTTGGTAATGCAATTAGCCGTCTCTTGAGTTTGGAAACATTTCCACCATAAGAAATCAGAAACTGCATTAATAAGTCAATATCACCCAACTATGGAGCCGGAACAGAGCAATGTTCTCATCGTCGTGGTTTTCAACATTTGGAGTCCTTTCCATTGTCTGAAAACCTCCAGATGCCTCTGCCTTGAGCAGAGAGAGAGAAAACCTAGCATACTGAACTGAGACAGTTTGTTTTTGCACTCTTTTACAGACACTGGGGCTTTGTAAACACATCAGACTGGTTTCTAATTCACAAAAAGGAAACATCTTCTGAATAAAAAAAAAAACTGTTTTTGGATCATAATCATGAACATCACCTTTAAGGGTTAAAACTGCATCGACAAGAAGTAACAATGACAGTCCAGTTCTGTGCAGGTTTTACACATGAACCAGAATAATCAGTGAATTTGTATATTTGTGGCCTAAAAGTCATTTCCAGAATTTTACTTTGTTTCCAAAATATAGTTTGTCATTTGTGGAAATGACATAGCATTTTCCGACACCTATTAGTGTGGAAAAAAGGCCTAAATCTTGCCCCTAACCCTAACCCTAAGCCTAATTATAACCATAACTGTAACCCCAAACTTAATCCTAAATCTAACCCTAATTCTATTTGTAGCCCTCTTAAAACTTTTAAGGCCCAAAAGATTAGAAACAGTAAGAGTTTCTCTTGCAATTCTCCTATGTAACATTCACCTACAATAGTTTACAACACTGTTTCTGTAATTCTTCTTCAGCTACATAACAGACAGTTTCAGTGGATTTTTTGAAACAGTGGCAGCAGTGGAGGGGAGGTCACTTAGTGAATATAAATCAATTACAAATCATAACACATCATAAGAGAAATGGTATGTCTGGTGTGCTTCTTTTAATTGTATATGTGCTAATTTTCGAAATATTGTTGGAAAAATGGCAAAAAACAGCTACAAAACAGAAAATATATTGATTAATTTATTCGCTGATTCATTCACCTTCTATTCTCTGTAAACAATTAATCATATTCTGGTTCGCAGTTGGTCTGGCACCTATCTGGAATCATTGGGCACAAGGGAGGAAACACATTGGACACAGTGCCAGTCCTCCACAGGGCAGAACAACTATTGACTGTTGGTAAAAGTAAAGGTTTCAGGTTCACAACAGAGATGTGCAATCACAGCCCATCTGTTGCACCCTTTAGGAGCCACTACTCCGTTCATCATTAGGCAGTTTCAGAGCTCACTGCTGACCATATATTACTGAGGCGGACAATTTTCAACACAGCTGTAAGAATTGGATGTATCTTAATAGTGAGAAGTTTAGGGGTAGACGAGCCAGCTGAACTCTACATAAAGTGGCCAGGGAATGAACAGATACATTGGAAAGGCAAAATGCCAGACCTTTCTTCTGATTAGAAATTTTGCACCATTTTCCAGCAGACCTCCACTCATTGCAAAGACTTTACACTAGATCAGTGGTTCTCAAACTTTTTCTATCATTCCCCACCTCAGACGAAGGGGAGTTTCCGTGCTCCACCTGTCCCATATTGCCCCCCAAAAATGGTTATAAATACACATGCAAGTTTACAATTTTCATATTTATTTAACATCAAATTCTATCTCTAAATCAGTAGCTTAACATTATTACACCACACACAACATCAACATCAGTGTTCAAAAATACTGAAAATTGACCTACTATTTAAACTGTGCTTCGGCTTCTCACTTTTCAATCTGTGCAAAAATGAGTAAAGGCAAGTGCAAGGGCGTAGGAGTGAGTTTGATGTTGTTGGGGCACATATTTGCTGAGTCAAAGCCCATCCCATACCCCAAATATTAGCTAGCTGTAAGCTGATTCCTGTAGATAAGGCAGTAAAATACTGCATTTATAATGATGTGGTACAGCATTTCATTAACATTAATGTTAGAGATTGAGACTCTGTTCCAAACAACACACTATGGAACTTTACATACTACACTACAGAAAGCACTACAACACTACTATATATATATATACTATTCAGTGCAGCACTGTGCAGTTTGGGACACAGCCAGAGACTAACTTTAACTTTAACTTGCTGCATGTTTAGAGCGCTTTGTCACACCCTGAACACAGCTAGTATTAATGTTAACTTACTCTCAGATCCTCCTCCTCTGTTATACACAAGCCGCTTTTATAACTGTAATTATCCATCGTTGTTTTCTGTTGTGCTCTCGTTACTGACCTCAAGCCCAGAGCTGGTAAAAATCAAACTTTATAAACCAGACTCTGACTGTGAATCAGAGGCTAGTGAAGCTGGTGATTGGAGCAGCTTTATATTTGAACAGGTGCCCTAACGAAGGCTGAAAGAAGACCCACTGTGTCTGACTCACTGCCAAAATGTGTTGATCTTCGTGGGTAGTTTTTAAAATAAAAGTTTGTGAATAACAGCATATTTTGGTTCCAGGCAAGCTACATTTTTCTGGTCTCCTATCTAATGTTCTTTTAGTGTGTTGAAGAGCTATTAATGAATCCATTGTGAGTGGGTGCTTTTTACTGAGTAAGCTTTATAGGCTCATTAATAAACAAATTCTCATTTCTTCACTAGATGCTGCACTAGATGTTGGAACATTGCTGTGAGATTTGATGGCATGCAGCTGCTATAATTCATGTATACTAATGTTGAATGATTTGTTGTGGATCACAAACACCACTCAAACTCATCCCAAAAGTATCAGATGCTGCTCCATCTCTCAAACAACATTCCACTGCTACACTGCCTACATTTTGGGGGCCTTATACCCCTCGGGCTGATATTTCCTCTGGCACATGGTGACCTTAGCCTCAGGTGTAGAATCCTGTTTTGTTTTGTGTATTTCTGTGGAGATTAAACAAGCTGTGTGTGTTGGGCATGTGGTGTAAAATAGTGAGAAGTATGTTAAAGGGGGAAAAAAAAACAACAGAAAACATCTCCAGTTTCATTACAAAGGACTGCAGTGGGGAATAATGTAAAGATCCAGGCTCCAGTAGCTTGAAGACCACTGACGGCAGAGCAAAGGCCAAAGCAGCCGAGCTTAAACAAATACATTTTCTCTTCTACAAGAAACAGCAGCTGTAATTCCCAGTGTTGTCAGCAGTTCAATCGATGGACTAAAACAGGTTCCTATTCGCTTCGCATTTGCACACACACACACACACACACACACACACACACACACACCACTCTAATGACCACCATATCTGTTTATGTTATTTATATACACACACACACACACTGGTAAATGATTTACAGTAGCACTTTATAAACATGACCACCGGCATCAATCAACATCCCAGCATCTTGTCACAGCTGTCCAGCTGAGAGTGTAATATGGAATTTAACACAGGAGCATGTGTGTGTGTGTGTATATGTGTGTGTGTTTGTGTGTTTGTGTGTGTGTGTGTTTGAGAGAGAGAGAGAGAGAGAGAGAGAGAAATGAGACAAAAGTGTCAAAAGAAAGAAGTGTCAAAGGTGAGATGGAGAGTAGAGACAAAGAGATAAACGAGAGAGGGATTGAATAAGATATAAAGAGATCAAGAAGAAGGGTGAGAGAGAGAGTACAGAGGCAGAGAGACAGAAAACGAGTGTGAGAAAGACAGAAAAAGAAGGAAACAGAGGGAGATATTGAGGCCAACAGAGAGAGAGGAATATATGGAGAGAGATGAAAGATATACACTGAACAATCACTGGATTAGGAACACCTACATTGTATCTACACTCATTGTCCATTTTATCAGCTCCACTGACCATACAAGAGCACTCTGTAGTTCTACAGTTACAGACTGTAGTCCAGCTGTTTCTCTGCATACTTTTCTATTCCCATTTCATCCTGTTCTTCAATGGTCAGGTCACCCACGGGACCACCACAGAGCTTTTGAACGTGTTTTTAAACGTGTCCTCACTGTGTCTACTCTTAGACACCTCCTTGGTCCACCTTGTAGATGCAAAGTCAGAGAGAGTAGCTCCTCTGCTGTAGCGCAGTTTGTGTGGGTCGTCCTCTAGTCCTTCGTCACTGGACACAGGACGCTGCTGGCTGGATATTTTTGGTTGGTGGATTAGTCTCAGTCCAGCTTTATTACACTGAAGTCTTTAAAAACTCTAGTAGCCCTGGGTGTCTGATCCACTCGCACCAATGCAACACACACTAACTTGTACATTCGTCAGTGTCACTGCGACTGAGAATGATCCACCACCCAAGTGATGTTCCTCTATGTGACTTTGCCACCCGGGATGCCGCAGTTGAGAGGATGTCAGAACATAGATTTTCTCTCAAGTGTGTGTGTGTGTGTGTGTGTGTGTGTGTGCGTGCATGTTGCCTGTAATTGCTTCGGGTCTCCTCTGCTGAACTGCATGGGATTTCGACACACACACACACACACACACACACACACACACACACACACACACACACACACACAAATACACACTTCCTTTAACATATGCCTTGCTCCTGCCTTGTGAAATATTCACTGACTGTGGAACATAATTTTATTAGATGGAACCAGGCACAAAACCAGGTAGAAATGATGTTCCTCTGCTTCGTTCCCTGTTTCATAGCAGTCTCTCAGTGTAGCCTTCATGTCGCCGCCTATGTCACAACTCAATTTCCCTTACGCAGTTAAAGGGCCACTCCAGCCAAAATGAAAAACCGAACCACCACTCCATCTGTCGAAAACATATTTCCTCTCAACTTACAGTGGTGCCGCAGTCCTGCCGTGAGTTTCGCCGAGTTAGAGAAACCTCCTGATGATGCCTCCTGAGTGGGAGGAGCTACAACTGCTATAGGGTGAGTATTTGGGTGTGATTTATTTTGCAAATGGCTATTTAGTATTGTTATTGTTATTTTCAGTAGATGGTGAACAGAGGGCTTACAATTAGTGAGGCCCTACACTGGGCTGTTTTCAAGAGAGATGAGTCTCTAAAGATGAGTTGGAGTGGTGTTCGTCATCTAGAACCAATCCAACATCAGAACCTGACCTCACTGTGGCTGAATGCAATCGAACCCTCACTGAAATGTAAACCCTCCTCAGAAGAGTAGCTAATCCTCCTAGCAACAGTAATTACAACAGAACACAGAGCACAAGTTTCTCATTCATCTTCAATACACAACATGGCTCAAAGTTTGTGGACACCTGCTCATCCAACACTTTTTTGGTTGTTGTTATGATGGATGCTAATAGAGTTTGATCCACTTTGCTGAATGAATTTTAACATCTCATTTCTCCACATTCCCACAGTAAAAAGCTATTAGCCCATTGCTGGAATGGAGGGGGGCAAAAGCTGCTCATGCTTTTAGTGCATATATTATGAAAAATGTGTTCTGCAGCTCAATTAAACATAATGTGCAGAGATCTAATGCAGCAAAAATGCTACAGCAGAGATGAAGTATGTGATAAATTCTGAGTTTAGCAATGAAATGCAGGACATCCACTTTATTGCAAATAAAACACAAACAACACAATTGTTTTCTGTGAAATCCACGGCATTAATAAATAACGCTGTCCTGGGCACTTGTACAGCCCTTTTTCACCAGATGTACTTTAGTGCTTGGTGGATTCTTCTTTCAGGTGAGAGAAGCATTCAACATGATCACAGCCCCAAAAGCATAAACAAATTGCCTGTTTATTTCCATGCATTTATCATTCATTCATTATCTGTAACCACTTATCCAGGTCGCGGTGGGTCCAGAGCCTACCTGAAATCATTAGGCGCAAGGCGGGAATACACCCTGGAGGGGGCGCCAGTCCTTCACAGGGCAACACAGACACACACACATTCATTCACACACTCACACCTACGGACACTTTTGAGTCCCATGCATTTATTTACATAACAAACTGTAAATGACAGCGTCCATTTCCACTGCACCCTACCTCTTTATCTAAGGCTCTGAGCTCTTTCTGGAGCTTCTTTATCTTGACACACCAAGGAATGCTATCATGGTTCACACAGACAAACCTACTATTGTTGGTTCCAACAAACTTTCCTGGTCCAGGAGCCAATTCATGTTGGTGGGAACAGGTCAAACGTTTCCAAATCTGAATCACAAATGGAAGTTGAACTGGTTCCTCATTGGTGGAAATGTCTAAATTCATCCAGCATCAAGGATCAAACGCTATTAACACTTGGTGTTCCAGAAGAAATGTTGGATAAGGTGTCCCCCAAAGAAGATATCAGAATCAGAATCGCAATCTCTTTTATTCACCCAGTTTTGCATGGATTTTTTTATTTATTTTTTTGTGCAGATGCCAACATAAAAAATTAAAAGTAATAATGCAAAAATTAGAACAAAATAAACAAAGACAAAATTGACATAAAATAGACATAGACAAACAAAAACAAGCAGAATTAACAAAAAATTAAATATGCATATTGCTCAGAGTTAGAGTGTACTTGTTTGTGCATGTATAAGAGATGAGAGCTCCTCATCTGTGTGCACTCATGTTTCTGTTGTGATTTGAGTTACAATGTTTCTGAATTTGAAGTGCACCACTGTCACGTTACCCACCTTTAAATTTCACAGTGTTCTCTGTTACCACTGAATCCTCAACATTTCTTTTCTCTGTTTACTCTCTAATTAATGTTTATTTGCAGCCTTCTGGTGCATTTTTCATGATTAGACACCTATAAATCTGAAAAGCACTCTTGTATCGGAATCCTAATTTGAAGTCATTCATTTTTCGCATTGTGGTGTATGAGGCAATGGATGTGGGTTTTAGAGTTGAATTCTTTGGGGCACACTGAAAAAAATAGGTTGAGCCACAGCACTCAGAGAGCGAAGGGAGATGGAGAGATGGAGGGGCTTTCAGACAGACAGCAGCAGCGGGACACCAACAGACAGCCCAGAAAAAGCAGACAATGGGGAGGAGTGTGTAAATATTTTATGTATTTGTGCAGTAGCAGTGGCGGCCTACATGAGATTTGGGGGGAACATGAATGGCTGCTATTAAGACTTGGCAAGCAGAGTGTTTCTCTCTCTGTCTCTCTCTCTCTCTCTCTCTCTCTCTCACACACACACACACACACACACACACACACACACACCAGGCACATATACTCAGAAATAACACACATACCTAAGGGGATATGAAGAGGTGAGTCACTGTTTGTGGTGGAGGAGAATGTTTCTTCGGTATTAGATGCCCGTCAGAAAGGATTTTGTTGCTTTTCTTTCCTGCCGCTTGAGTCCAAACATCCTCAGGACAATCAAAACCAACAGCTTGACTTTATGGGGACATTTGGCCCCTCTTCATGAATGAAGTTAAGATGGAAAATGATCTGTTTTGCGCTGAGTAAACATAGAATCATGACTGGATTTCCACAGAAATGACTCTAATGCTGTCATGGTTATACTGCCTTATAGATTGAAATTGACCTGCAGTCAAGATAGGTCGACACCAAATGGCTCCCCAAGGGTTCTGTACTGTAGTTATGTAGTGCAAGCTGGGTATAGGGAGAGAACACTGATGAGAGAACACATCAGCACCACATCAGTGTCACTGCAGCGCTGAGAATGATCTACCAGCTAAATCGTACCTGCGCTATGGTGGTCCTCTGGGGTCCTGAGCATTGAAGAACAGGGTAAGAAGGGGCAAGCAGAGCATGCAGAGAACCAGGTGGCAGTCTGTAATTGTAGAACTACAGAGTGCTCCAGTATGGTCAGGGGTGATGTGGTGGTATTTGTTATGTGAGTATGAATGAATCAAACACAGCAGAAGTTGCTTAAAGGGAATGTCTACAATTGTGGGAAACAACTATTGTTTGTACCTTGGCTGAATTTATATTTGTGTGTTTTTATTCAGTGCTTGAATTACCACAGAAACTCATTTGTTACTCATCTTGTTTAGTTTAGTAGGTCTGTGATTACTTTCATGCAGTTAACGCTCTCTCAAATTTAAAGTCAGTTCCTTCTACAGCAGAAATAAGTCAGTAATACCCTTCTATAGGGAATAGAGCAATATCCTCATCTCATTTCTCATTGTGTAAAATCCTCAAGAGCAGAGAGATAAATCCTAGCATTCCTGACTGAGACACTTTTTTTTTTTTACCCATTTACAGACATCTGGGCTTCGTAAACACATTAGACTGTTTTTGAGTGCAAACTGACTGGAGAGCTAGCAAATGGTAAGAAACAATCCTCAGAATCTGATAAAAAGTGTTTTTTTTAATTACTATAATTATTAACTCGTGAATGTCGCCTTTAAACTTATGGCGATTTTAAAAACTGTGTCCACTCACTGTTCACTCTGTAGACACACCTACCTTGTTGGTCCACTTTGTAGATATAAAATCAGAGACATTAGCTTGTCTTAACCATTGTAATTATACGGAGCTACAGCCTGTAATTGTAGAACTATAAAATGCACCTCTATGTTCAGTGGAGCTGATAAATTGGACAATATGTGTAGATACAAGGAGGCCATTTTAATGTTTTGGCTGATCGTTGCGTATAGCCATTTTATTTACCACTCAAATGACAAGTAACACAGTTCAGTAATTAGAGCTGGGGCTAGACAGTGTACGTGCAAGTGCCGGTCAGTGGAGTGACTCCGACTCCACCTCAGATTAAGCTTTAAATGTAGATAGGAGCACAGACCATCTGCCCACCCCTCTGCTCTCTCCATATCTATCTGTCCAGACAATGGCCGGCTCTGGACAGACAAAGCACAGCTGTTCATGGTGCCCCCCTGTGGGGTCTTTATACACCCTCCCTTTTACCCCCCACCCACCAACATCTGCTCTATGACCCTACACTGTCCAAATGCAGATGGATGACAGAGAGAGAGAGAGAGAGAGAGAGAGAGAGAGAGAGAGAGAGAGAAAAAGAGATAATGTGTCTTGTAACAGTTAAAGTTAAATATACGTAGTAAATAAATAATAGTTTTACACATAATTTACACTGAAATATGAATATATTAATAACTCTTCTATATCATCCAATCCTCCTTTCTCCTTTCTTAGCCTTGTCCTTCTTAAGTAACAACTAGTATCTATCTATCACTCCATCATCCGTATTTACTCTTTCTTGTTCTTTCATCATCTATCCATCCTCTCTCTCTCTCTCTCTCTATGAGGGTCATCCCTGAGTTCTGGTCTTGGTGTGGCCAGTGTGGTCAGTGCTGTGATCCATTAGTTGTTGCAGTAATGAGCAGCAGAAGCATTCAGCAGGGGACACTCATTACTGCAGCTTCACTTTAATCAGAGTCTCTCTCGCTCTCTCTCTCTCTCTCTCTCTCTCTCTCTCTCTCTCTCTCTCTCTCGCTCTTACTCACACAAACACACCCAGAAATGATGGAATCTGAACATACACTTACCAAACACACACACATATGCATACACACACACAGACACACACACACACACACACACACACACACACACAGAGAGAGAGAGAGAGAGAGAGAGAGAGAGAGAGAGAGAATATCGTAAATACATTTTACAACTTCAAATACCCTTAGCAGACCAATACTTACTCACACACAAACACACACACACACACACACCTGCTCAGCTGGCCCTGAGGTCATTAGGGAGAAGGATAACATGATGTTGTATTAGAATAAAGATGTTGCACATGAAAGGTGGCAGAAGGAGTTTGGTGAAGCGTTTGATGCTTTCTCCCTGTGTCTGCGTGGGTTTCCACTGGGTGCTCTGGTTTCCTCTCACAGTCCAATAAACATATGTTGATAGGTGGAATGTGTGTGTGAAACTGTGCACAGCTGGGAGTGTGTGACATACTAGGTGAGTGTGTGATGTCCAGAATGAGTTTGTGTCTAGCGCTAGCTTCCGACTCACTGCAGAAGATGAGATGAGATGAGAGGTGTCATACTTTTATTGATAATGTGAGCTGCCATCAGCTGTGTACGGCCACATCACAGTCCTGATAATTATCCATCGACTCTGGCCTTTTCATCACTGCACAGCATTACAGATTGTATTGTATTTCAGCAGGTCTGGTCCTAACCTTAATTTGTACATATTTTGCTAAAAGACCATTCCCAGAATTGATACAATGTGTACTAAAGATAGAATTCACACTTCATGCACGTACACATGAATTTCTACCCCCTACCCAGTTTGTAAAACCAGCCTTAACACTGCCTCAACACTTGCCCTAACCATAACCAGCCATACACAACCATAACCATGACTCTAAACCTAAACCTAAATATAACTATAAATTAATAATAATTATAACCGTAAGTTTAACCCTAAACCTTACAATAACTATAATGTTTAGATCCTAAGGGCTTATTCTTTTACAACAGTTTAGAGCACTGTTTTTGTAATTCTTCTTTGTGTACATGTCCGAGAGTGTGTATGTTGATTTAATGAAACAGTGCCTCCAGTGGATGGGAGCTCACATGTTAAATATAAAATAACTACAAGCTGTAACATACAAAGACCTTGACCTCAAGAACTTTTTGTTTCGGCACATTTTTCTTGAAGAAATATATCTAAAGTAAAATATCTTTCAGAAGCTGACATGTTAAAAATGTCATGAGACACAGTGAGAAACATATAATGAAAAGGTCTCTGTAGCTAAATCCCTGCTTCTCCTGCATTGACTAGGTGATGTATTTAATCATCTTATTTACCGTGAAATGATGACATAAAGTAGCCAAGACATTTGCAGACATGGATCTGCTGAACTGGCAACAAATACAACTCTGCTGATGTAGGATCTTTCAACAGCTTTTACAGGTCAATATGATACAATATACAATACTTACACAATGTAAAATATTAAATAAGGATCACCTACAGAACACTGACCCTTGATTTCATTTTCCTAGGTGTATCTTACTAAAGACTTCAAATATATCTTACTTCTAAAATATAAGCATCATACATTCATTGTCTGTAACCGCTTAGCCAGTTCAGGGTAGCGGGGACAAGACAGGAACACACCCTGGAGGGGGTGCCAGTCCTTCACAGGGCGACACACTCACACACCTATGGACACTTTTGAGTTGCCGACCTACCTACCAACGTGTGTTTTTGGACTGTGGGAGGAAACCGGAGCACCCGGAGGAAACACAGGGAGAACACACCAAACTCTTCACAGACAGTCACCCGGAGCAGGACTCGAACCCACAACATCCAGGTCCCTGGAGCTGTTTGACTGCAACACTACCTGCTGCACCACCGTGCCACCCTAAGCATCATACAATTATGTTATATTTGAACCAACCATTAAACTAGAAAGCAAAGCTAAATAATAAATAATAAACAGAAATCCCCCCAATCCCCCCCCCCCCCACACACAAACACCCACACTTGTAATCACAGATAATAACACACACTCAGTAGGGAAATTGAGCAGACATAAATGTACGAGTGGATTGAAGGATCTCGCTGTTCTGCTCTCACATTCAGTCTGCATCACCAATCACTTCTAATGGAGCAGCACACTAAATATCATCCTCAACAAATCCCAGATTAGTGACTCAGTACATTAGCTAACACAAGGGAACACAAACCAGAATGTTATCTATCAAAGGAACCCAAAATAAGGTTCTGAAATCTTTGCCAAGTACATCTTGTGAATATAAAGGTTTGAACTGGGGTGAGGTAAGGTCAAGTTGGACATGGGTTATGGGCAGTTGGTAAATGGGCTATTTACAGTTCTCAGTTTATATGAGGTAAACAGGGGTCTGTACTGGTTGTCTTATTATTATTATTTTTTTAAATGTCTGGCTTAAAGTGTTTTGAACAGCCCTGCGCTCATTATGTCTGATGGTGTGTTATTTTAAAATCGGTTATTTATAGCAACTGACCACTGGGTACCTTTTTCCCACTCTTTCAGCACTGTGTTAGACTTCTGTCTCCTGAACATTTTTCATCATCATAGTTTGGCATATTTACAGACTCTAGGGAGGTTTTTAACTGAAGTACAGTGACCGTACACTCATGGTTGGTGGTGTGTGTGGCTGTGGCTGTGCAGTCCAATAAGATGAAACAACACTGATCATCTCTGAGAGTGGCTTGATACCCAAAGAAAACCTGCAAAAGTTGTGCAGTTTTCTGTTAGGGATAATGTTACACAAACACAAACCACTGTCTTTCTATGTTTTTAGACTTTACACTTATTTTTACACTTAGGTTTGAGAGTTTATGGTTAGGATTAGGGTAATTAATGTTTAAGGATGGTTTTTGTCAATTAAATACACTCTTACACAATGTATTTATCAAATGCTCTTTTTAGTGAAACAGATTTGAGACCAGTTCACATGAATTTCTGGAAACCCAGTGTGAAAAATCTGCCATAAATTTCCCCTAACCATAATCCTAATGTTAAACTTAACCATAAACCTAAGACTAAGCTCCAAAATGTTAGAAATAGCAGTGATTTGTGCTTGTGTATCACTACACTCTCAGAAAAACTGTCATTGTGGCAGTACCCTCAAGGACACATATTCATTACTTCTATTTAGGGAACATAATTGTATCACATTTTATATTAATTGTAGATTTTAAAGTTGTGTTGATTTCATACGCCCCATTTCATCTCCTGCAGTTTTATTATGTTGTTTTATTTTACACAGTTCTGAAATAAAAGCTTACAAATATTCACCTCTCCTTCTGGAGAAAATAATGTAACATATTTTTATGGAACCAACGGGACTTTAATATCACTGCTGTAACTTTAAATGGGACAGTTACAGTTACACTGTTTGTATCTTTGGTGAAAATAATGTACCTGTACAATACCTTTATTTCTGAGTGTGTTGCTAACAGAAAACAGTGCTGTCTTCTGTAGCTCTTGGGTACATAATAATGTTTGTTTTGATTTAGTTAAACAGTGCCACCAGTGAATGTGAGCTTGATTAGTAAACATAAATTACCTAGGAATTATGGGGAACAACATATAAATTGTATGAAAATCTGGAGTGCTATTTTTAGTAAAATCTCTACTAATATTTGGAAATCTTGTTACTGTCAGATACAGAAATCAATCTTTCTTTATTCTGGAATAAATCTCTGTGTGTGCTGTTTTAGGCTAGTTTTCATGCTAAATGAAATCACAACAGATTTAAGAACTTTTACCTTATATCTGATCTTTGATGTTGCTCCCAGTTGCTCTTTCCAAATGGATTCTGACTCAAGCAGCGTTCACACTGTCGTGGTAAATATGCACTGCATGTCAGCGTACAGCAGCAATATGTAATTACATCAGCAGCTGATAGAGCAAGGAACCCAAACAAACACCTCCAACACATATGCAGAAACATCTCAGATGCAAAATATGGGTTTATTTAACATATATTATTTTATATTTACATCTTTCTTTGATAGTTCAATTCAATTGATTTTATAAACAAAGTGCAGCTGGTCTTGTCATAAAGCAGCTTTACAGAATACCTGGCCCCGGCCTCTGCTGAGATCTGCCAAGGCCACAGTGGCAAGGAAGGTCTCATTAAAAACATGAGAGGAACCAAGGTTTAAACGATTGCCATAGATTTTAAGTGGACTCTATGTACTACATCAACAACACTACATTTGAATTAAGAAATATGGAGCTACTATGAGTGTAGAGTGTACAGTCACATCAGTCAGTGGCTCTGAAAGTGAGACACTGGCACATGCAGATGACACCACAGTAATTGAGCAGGAACCATCAACTATTTTTTGGGGGGAGGTGGTGGGGTGTAAGAGTCTATAGAGACAACATGCCAAAATATCTGCCACCACTGGCTTTGAATTCAGTCAACATTCCATAAAGTAGAACTAATAATATATGCTCCACCAATGAGCTTCAGACAGCTCAGTGCAAAATAGTAACGCAAGTGTCGTTGCAAGTAAAGAGCCGAGACTCTATGACTAGACTTTGACTTGCATCCCAGTGACTCATGACTCAAACTCGAATCCCAGTGTGTGATGATTTGATTTGGATTTGATTCCCAGTGACTCTTGTCTTGACTTGGAACCATATGGCAGTAACTCATGACTTAACTCGGACTCAGTTAACACTGATATAATTGGGAGCTGATTCCCAGTGACTCATGGCTTCACTTAGATTTGATTCCCTTCATGATCCAATTCAAACTTGATTCCCAGTGACTCAGGATCTCATTCACACTCCATTCTAAACGACTGGGGACTAGACATACATTCGGTTTCCAACGATTCATGACATGATTCCAAGTGACACTTGACTTGACTCTTGTTTTTTGTTTCTTTTAAATTCCATGATTATTATTATTATTATTATTATTATTATTAATATTATTATCTATTTTTCTCTTCTATTAAACAAAAACATGTTTTTGACAGTTTTGTTCATAAGATAAAAATGAGAGAGAGAGTGTGTGTGTGTGTGTGTGAGAGAGAGAGAGAGAGAGAGAGAGAGACGTTTACAAACAGAAACAAACTACATACATTGATTTTGCTTAGATGCTCCCATCACTCATACCTCAAAAACCTTCCAAACCCACCCATCCCAGTTCACACAACCTGCCTACCCTCCTCATCCTGTCAGTTGACATTGACAAGAACAGATATTAAAGAACACAAATACAAAAAGCCAGAACACAAATATATTAGACAAAAGAACAGAGGCAATAATGTAGAATCATATTTTTTTCCCTGCATGCTAAAAAAATGTGTCCTAAAAATGTATAACAATTCTGACTTGATTCCTAGTTACTTCTGCTGTTCAGTTACTCAGCTTTAATCCCATTGACTTGTGATTTGACTTGACTCCACTGATTTGTAACTCAGCTCAGATTTTTGACCATGTCTACAGCAAAATACCCAAGGCTTGTTCTGAAAGTTTATATAGAAGATAAAAAGGTACGTCACACCTCTCTGACGGCATGTGTGCTCCACTTTAAAAGACAACACGATCAATGCAGTTTATCCCTGAAATGGAAATTGACTGATGGGAAAAGCATCATTACTGCCTGTAGAGTCTTATATTACAAACTTCTGCTCTTCACACAACACACAACAACAAAATTAAAGACCTATCACTGAAACACAGGCCAGGATAAGCCAGCTCAGTGCAGCTGCTCTCTCATGTAAAGCCACATCTACTCTGTAACGTACACCACAGACATGACAGCATTAAGACAAAGAGTGTGGGAACTTCAGAGGGGATTCAGCTGTGTCACTGCTACTCTCTCTCTCTCTCTCTCTCTCTCTCTCTCTCTCTCTCTGTGTGTGTGTGTGTGTGTGTGTGCACAGCAGGAGGCCTAAGGGTGGCACAATGGGCATCCAGCTGGGTTCTGAAGTGGTAGTATTGTTGGTGGTGTGTTTGTGTGCAGCTCCAGGCTCATACAGATGGTTGGTGCCACAGAAGAAGGGTGCGGAGTGTTTACGGACGAAAAAAGGATTGAAAGGTGTGGGGGTGGATAAAGGTTTGTTTGTTTAATTTCTCTCTCTCTCTCTCTTTCTCTCTCTCTCTCTCCTTCGCTCTCTCTCTCTCTCTCTCTCTCTCTCTCTCTCTCTCTCTCTCTCTCTCTCTCTCTGAACTTTCTGGCTAAGCCTAGTGGTCAGCTCTAGCTTTGATCTGAGCTGAAGCGGGCGTTTCCCTTGTCCTCTGTCCAACCAGTAAAGTCAAAGTGGGGAAAGGGATTAGAGAGCAGAAAAAGTAGGTTGGAGGAAAAAGGCCTGAATTAGAACAGGACCCTTGAGAAGAAGAAGATCAAGAGGAGTGGAGGAGGAGGAGGGTGAGGCGAGGAAGAGCGGGAGAGTAAGCGAGAGTAAGCGAGATCGGAACGGACACAGGAAGAGGAAGGTGGAGTAGACAGATGGAGGCAAGGCCGTGATCCAGAGGCAGAGGGGGATATATGAGGCTGGATACCATGCCTGGGAGAGGATTTTGGAGATGAATGTGTGGGTGTGTTTGATTTCATATATTTTCCAGCCAAAAAAATATTCTGACTTTGTAAAACTAGGGGTAAAGCAGAAGTAAAGCACAGGAGCAAGCTAAACTCTGCTTCACTATCCGACTTCATTTACTCTCAGTGGTACCTTCAGACTTCCCACTCCTCGGTGAACTCAATGTGTGTGTGTTTTGCTTCTGAAAATGAAGCTGAAACATTGGCTCATCTGATGATAGCAGATGTTTCCAGGGTCTCTTCAGAACATCTGGATAAGCTTGGGCCCAAAGAACTCACTGGCATTTCTGCATAAAATTGGTTACGTGGATGTATTTTTTCTTCTTGTGTTAGTTTTTCAGACTGCATTCCTTGATACAGCAGCAGACTGTGTTGAATGACAATGCTTTTCCAAACTACGTCCAAGCCCATGTGGCCGTATGTATCACAATACCATGCAGAGCTGTCTGAGGGCTCGAAGGTCATGCAAATTCAACATGGCTTCCAGTCTTGGTGTCTAGATTTAAACCACTTCAAAATATTCATGGGAATGATATGATGCTTTTCCACTACATGGTACCTACACGACTCGGCTCGGCTCTACTCTGCCTTTTGGATATTCCATTAGTTATATTTAGTACCTGGAACCAGGTACTTTCTTAGTCCCTGTTCACTCGTGGTTCCAAGTAAGCAGAGCAGGGACTGAACATGACATGCCAGTGTTTTTTTGCATGTTTGTTTTTTGTTTGGCCACATTTTGAGAGTTCTGTCCTGAAATTAATACCTAGATCCAACTGTCCTGGTTTGCCACTGAGGTATACAGTATGTATATGTACACATGTATTGTCCTTATCTTGTATAAAACAATCCTCTGTTTGTGTGAAAACATCAGGAAATATGACCTAATCATCCCATTGTCTCCACCAGGCTCCAGTCCCACATTACGGGGTCAATGTGCATATATGTCCATGTAGATAGATAGATAGATAGATAGATAGATAGATAGAGAGAGAGAGAGAGGAATATTTTCTGGTTCCCATGAGGAAAGTGCCCCCCAATCAATCACTCAATAAGGTTTTCCATTGGTTTTTGAGATTTAGATTATACAAAGTTTAGTTTGTGTGTGTTGCACTGTGTGTGTGTGTGTGTGTGTGTGTGTGTGTGTGTGTGTGTGTGTGTGTGTGTGCAGAAGCATCCAGGGAGTCTCCAATCCTTACACACTTTGAGAACTTCTCTGTGAATTGACCTAGAACGTTAATTCCCTCGGTCTCTTTCCCTCAAAATGTCAGCAGGGAGTTAAACTGTTTCCTTTTTTTCATTTATTTTTTTTAAACCAAGAACAGGAGGCGTATCTTGAAATCTAGGTTCTGTCATTCATTCACTTTTTATCGCCGCTATTGCCTTCTAATGTCTGCGTGTTTTTGTAAGTCACCGTCTGCCACATGACTAAATTTAAAGGCTAATGTCATTGCAGAACATAACGAAGCAACTGTGG
This sequence comes from Hoplias malabaricus, assembly GCF_029633855.1. NCBI lineage: Eukaryota > Metazoa > Chordata > Actinopteri > Characiformes > Erythrinidae > Hoplias > Hoplias malabaricus. The sequence continues at coordinate 10,767,087 of NC_089819.1, forward strand.
GTACTAAATTACGTAATAAAAGTCATAAACTGCCCCCTGGGTTTATTTTTTACGGGCTGCTTTAAATTACGCCATCAATGAGCTGTTTTATTCTCCTCTGGCCGGCGTGATAACGGTAGAAACATGACTGTCTCACAGCTACAGTGTAATTAAATGATGACTACTGATGCACTGCACTGCGGGCCTGAAATGACGTCAACCGTTGGGAGTGTGGTCTGCATGGTCACGAAGTCAGAGTTCAAAGAGGCAGGATGTTGAGAGCCACTCCTGGTGGTGTGGGAGGCTCTGACAGTGTGGAACTGACCTGTGTGGTCACTGCTTACAGATACAGGGCAATATTGAGTGGTTAGACTGAAGTATGCTGAACAATGACACATAAGAATTTGGTGCCTGGTTCAAGCCAACTGGACACATTCTGCCCATGATCTTTGTACAAAACTGATGCAAGTAAACTGGGCCTGTGTCTCCAGAAAAGGTAGAATGTGTTTCTTTTTTTCATGCACAGGCATTGGATTGAAAATTATATGAAATGACACAAACCTGCGAATGCACTTCAAGACAACATTGAACATGCCGGTGGAATGAAGTCTACTGAGAATGAACATTTCAGTTCAGCAGGGTGTGAGGCATCCCCCTGTTCATCCAGGTTTAAGCTTCCCCACACCAGAGGAGCCACAGTTTCAGTTTTTCAGAGTTCCTATGAGCCTGAAGGTTGGATCTGTTATTGCACAAGCAGACCAGTGAATAACCAGGGGATCAGTAATTTAAACCTGTTTTTAGATTTTTCAAATGAGTTAGAAATATTATGTGGCAAGATGCTGAATTAAAAAAAAAAGATTTAAGTTAAAAATACAATCACATTATTGAAAAGTTACACTAGCTAATTTTCTGATGATTTTTGGAGTGTCTCTTTTGAGAGTCCAACAGGCTCTGTGTCCCTCTGGGTCACTTTTCCATGTTGGAAATGTCTTGATGAAATCGCTCTCAGTGTCGGTCACTGACAGCGCTGAGATTCTCAGGGAAGAAAATCCAGATGAGAGTTGACACTTTAAACCCTGCAGCTCTGTACAGTGTCAGCAGGTCACTCACTGTTTCACAGTAGCTTTCTGCTTCATGGTTTCCAGAAATGTTTCTAGTAATGTTCTTGGATGACAGATTTGCTGCTTTTACTCCTTCACACAACTTCAATCTTCAAATCTCAAATGACTTTTTTTTTGCTTTTCAGATTTAAAGAGCTACAAAAATCATTGCTACATGGTTCACAAATTGTCCCTGTCAAAAGACAGATATGACTTTCCAAAATAGTAACTTTTATAGGAGGAAAAAAATCTCCTTAGACTTTAATGGAAGTCGAATTGCAAGGAAATTTGGAGTATTTCTATTGGCTCATTCATCATGAAGTTTTCACACAATGTGAACGAAGCTACTGTGTTCAAATTATGTATTAAATTACATTTAACAAAAATGGAGATACATGTTTTTTTCTTTAGACAGAGATGAAATATATAAATCCATTATGGTCCTTTGTCTTGAGGTTGTTCTTCATCATTTTCATTTTACAACACAATAAATGGCCAAGACAAAAAATAGTGACCCTATCAACAGACAATGTGTGAGATTGAATGTCAAAAGCACACGTAACCTCTCTCTCTCTCTCTCTCTCTCTCTCTCTCTCTCTCTCTCTCTCTCTCTATTGCTTTTGAGGTAAGTGGGTAAGTTTCCTTCACCATCTCTCAGGAAATTGGCCAACGTGAAGTCCGTAAACTAACACACATAACTGACCAAATAGTGATCTCCTCCACGCATGTTTAGCCATCAAAAATTGTATTTGCAGCAGCTCAAAAATAAGTGGTGACTAGCTTCACAGGTCTCAGGAAAAGCAGATAGCAACCTCTTAACCTGAAGCTCTTGTAGCTCATGCAGCTCTCGTGCTCATACAGCTCTCATAGCCTCACAGTGAGCCCAGACGGCTCTTGTAGCCTCGCAGTTAGTCAATATGACTCTTGTAGCTTCACAGTGAGCTCATACGGCTCTCATAGCCACAGGACAAGCTCATGCAGCTCTTCTAGTCTCACAGTAGGCTCAGACAGCTCTTGTAGCCTCACAGTGGGCTCACGAGGTGCTTGAAGCCATGGGTAGAGATCCTGGTGGGTGTGTGGTACTGCGGAACTGCATGCTTTACACCAAGAAAGATGAGCTGCATGTGTTTAAGTGTGGATATTTACCAATGGGTGGATTAGCCTGGCTCAGCCCAGCCAGAGACAGCAGGAGAGTCAGCGAATGATTAGACTCGGCTAAGCCAATAGAGAAGTGGGAGCACTGCCAGGCACAAGAGACAGAGACAGATGGAGACTCACACACACATACACACACACACACACACACACACACACAGAGGAAAAGATTGGGAAGGAATGAGATGCTACAGTATTCAACAGTAATGAATGACTGTAATCAACTTGACTGCAGCGCTGCTACTGAACCCAAAGATTCCATAAACTGGGCAATGGGCCGCTGGACAGCGTGACATTTGATAAACTCCAGTGCATCCTCCAGTCTCAGCTCTGTGTTGAATCTGGAATGAGAGTTTAAATGAGCTCGGTAAAGTCATGTTTAATTTTCCTGCCACTCTCATTTGCTTTCCCTTAAACACTCCAGCCCAAGCTTCTTCAGCAAATACTAGAAAATCCCAGCGTTGGTTTGGTGTGGAACCTGTGTGCAATCAAAGGGAGACTCTAAAAATATTCCCTTCCATTTACACTGGTTCAATTTGCTTCTGCCATGTTCTTTTATTGGAACCAACAAAAGCCAACTACAAAAACTATCAGAACCTTTTCATTTCTCAAAAGTATTTATTGTAGTGTGTGCACATGTGACCTGTAGAAATATTATTTACCATACTCAAGAACAAAATATATGAACTAGATACCAATACAGAGTGCTGTTTTTGGCTGTGAATGGCGGTGCTTTGGTAGAGAAATGTATTTGGTGGACAGCATAAGTGTTTGGTGGCTGGGTTTACATTGGCGAATTGTGTTTAGTGAAGAATGCTGTTTGGAGAAGAAGGCTGGTATTTGGTAGAGAATATTGGTGCTTGGTGAAGGTGGTATTGGGTGGAAAATGATGGTGTTTTTGGGGAGAATAGGGGTTTGGAGAAGAATGTTGTAGTAAAGAATGTAGCTTGGTGGAGAAGGTGGGTGTTTGGGGGTTGGACTTTGGTGGAGTATGGTGATGTTTGGTAAAGAATGTGTAGCTTGGTGGAGAATGTGGGGGTTTGAGGGTTGGAGTTTTGGTGGAGTATGTTGGTTTTTAGTGAAGAATATTGCTTGGTAAAGAATGGTGTTTGGTCTAGAATTATAGTTTGGTGGAAAATGTAGAGGACAGATAGAATACGTTTGGTGGTAAATGGTGATTATTGGGTAAACGTGTTTAGTTATTGTTGGTATATCATGCGTTGTTCAGAAGACAGTGCTTTTAAGCTGCATTGTCCCTCGTGGCCTAATGATTGCTCTGACCTTTGATAAAGTTCCAGAAACAGAGAGAGGGAGAGAGAGAGAGCAGGGAGGGTGGGGCTGCAGATGCAGAATGCTGGTGCTTGCTGGAGTATGATGTAGTTTGGAGAGAAATGCTAGCGTTTACAGGCAGAATTCTGGTGTTAGGCAGAAAATGGTCTGTAGTGGAGTATGATGATGCTTGGTGTTGGGTAGAGCATGATGGGATGTGGAAGCAGATTTTTGTTTTTAATAAAATAGTGTTTGGAGATTCATGATGTATACTGGTTATGCTAAATACAGCTGCTGCATGGTGAATGTTAATGTTTGTTCTCTGTAGAAACTGGTATTTACTTGTGAAAGTTATGGTATTATTTGCTTGTTTGGAGAATATTGATCATTAGGTGAGACAGTTGGTTTTTACTGGTATTGGAGAATGATGATGCTTGAGAAGCCCATTTTTGTTGTGGTTATTACTGCTCCTACAGTTTTTTACAATTCCTGATAAGTGTTCACTAATACCCAAGACACTTTTCTAAACGCTTAATACAGCAACACAACATCACACAAGTAGCCAAGTAATTTTCTTCTCAGAACCACATTTTTTTTATTAAATACCAACTTAAGGTTTCAAACTGCCAAAAAAAAAAAAAAAACTTTCTCTACATACACTCAAAACACACCTACCCACCTCAATATAGAGTCATTGGTTCAAAACACTAGCATATGTTTTCTGTCCAAGAGGAACATATAGTCAATCATAGCACACAGATTTTCAAAATATTAACAGTTGATGGCATTACATAAACAACATTACTTTCCATGTGTCAATGTGTCAGTCCTACCAGTAAACAGTAGACATTATATCTTTTTCCTGGAAGCAGTCCATGTTCAGACATTATTTTCTTCTTTCTCCCAACCCACCTCTCTCTCTCGTCCTGTATGGTGCTGTGTACCCACATTGGTCACTCAATCCTGAAAGCCCCTTTTGATGAATCAATATCACTGACAGTACTTCACCACCTGCTTATGTTTCAGATTGAGATTGGAATCAGGTGTGGTTCAATTGTTTCAATATAGTCCTTCATGTTCCAGAAGTAGATGGTTCAGAGTGTACCTAAGGGTTTGGACAATAGATTTTTATTTCTGTCATGATGTGCGCAAACATTTGTAAATAAGACAAGAAAGATCTATAATTTTCGTTTCAGGAAAGCTCGTATGTACAGGAACATGTTAATTGACTGCATATTTTATGAAAACAACATGAATTGTATTAATGGTATAGTTCACAACTGACGGATGTTGTGTTAATTGTGTTTAGGGTTTTGAAAATGTGACTAAACATTGGACAAAGTGATATTAGCAATTGTAAAATAAAACTGTAACATCGACTGAGGGAGCCAGATATCATCACTACTGCTCAGTCGCTAGCTGCCTGCAATCAGCTGAGAATGTTGCTCAGTGATGTCCATTTTCACCATCACTGCTTGGCAGTTAGCAGCCTGCTATCACTGCTCCTAATTTTAACTAAGGCAGCTGGTTTTCATCACTGCTGCTAAACAGCAAACAGCCTGCTATCACTGCTGGCACCTATCATGAGTGTCGACTTAAGGAGCCTGTTTTTACCTATGCTGCTCAGCACTGTTTACTGGCTGCTACCTGCTCCCACCTCTGCTATCTGTGCTATTTGGTACTCTCTGTACTGCTGCATGTTGTTTGTCTTTGGGTGATCTTTACCCTCGTTTTGTAAGGATTTATGGTTCTTGAACTGCACTTTATAAATGCAATATATTATTATATTCCTTATTATGATTATTATGTTTGGTGAAGTTTTGTAACTGATGAAGAATGCTAGTTTATGTGACATTGGTGTGGTGGATAGTTCCGGTGTTTTGGAGACAATTTGGTAGGAAGTGCCCTTTTTAGGGAGGATTGGTTTGTGTTGTGGTCTTTTCCTCAAGGAGAGCACAAACAACCATTTCTACTGTGTGCAGGGTCTGCTTTTTCCTTGAGAACTATATATTAAGTCTTTAATCAACAATTAACGAATGTTTAACTGGTTTCGGGGGGTCATGGGTAATTGAGTAAAATGGTAAATAAGCGTGGAGTGAAACCAAAGTATGGAGACTGGAGCGCTCTCAGTGGTGTCAGAGTGGGGGGGTGGGCCTTTTTTTTCGCCTTCGGTTGCCAGAGGCAGGCAGAATGTGCCATTTCAAAAGGTTACGGCAGACTGCAAGGCACTTCCAGAGGGAGGGAGAGAGAAAATTGCAAAGCACAAAGCACAAACACACTTACACCCTCTCACACACCACACACACACACACACACACACACACACACACACACATACACCACTCTGTTTCATGCGGGTTAAGCATGGCTGGTGGTAAATCTCTATGGAGTGCACCCACACTGACCCCTGCAATGCACAGACACGCTGCTCTCTCTCTCTCTCTCTCTCTCTCTCTCTCTCTCTCTCTCTCCTATTGTGGTCTGTATTCGGGCCCTCCCCCTCCTCTTCATCCAGTCCACTGTAGGAAACTCCCTGCATTGTCCCTAATGGCCTAATGATTGCGCTGACCTTCTCTTCAGTGGAGTGCCAGACAGGGAGAGTTTGAGAGAGTGAGTGAGAGAGAGAGAGAGAGAGAGAGAGAGAGAGAGAGAGAGAGAGACAGAGAGAGAGCTGTCAGAAGCTAAAGATAACAGTGATAGACAGATGTAATAGCTATTAAAGGTGTGGCACAAAAGTAAAGGAGACAAGCAAGTCAAAGATATTCATTATGGGAAAAGGTGATGCAATAAAAGCAGGGTATAGGGAAACGAAGAGAAGGAGGGTGAGTAAATGAAGAAGGAAGAGGGAGAAAAGAAGAGATGAATAACAGTATTATTTGATTAGAGGAGTGAGGACCTGGGGGAGAGCAAGAGATGGTTCTAGAAAGGCAAGGCTGAGATAAATGACAGGAATGAAAGAACAAGGCACGAGCGGAAGCGGAAAATAATATCACACAGCCTGCAAATATAAAAGCAATAACCTCAGCTAGAGAGAGAGGGAGGGAGAGAGAGAGAAAGAGAGAGAGAGAGAGAGAGAGAGAGAGAGAGAGAGAGAGAGAGAGAGAGAGAGAAAGAGATTACACTAAACCTGATGTAATAAATTATTTATGTGCAGAAAAGAGGAAACATCTCAAACATATTTGAGAATTCAGAAGAAAGAAAAGATTGAGAGAGCATTTGGGGTTTAGTGGTTGTGACGAAGTGGGGATAAGTAAGTTTGAGTGTTTTAGTCATGAGTGTATATGGCAGAGGGGTTTGTGATGAGTGTCTTGGATTGATGTTTTTATGGGTGTTTAAAAGAAAATATTTAAGAGTTTGGGAACAAGGGCTTGGATGCCTGGGACTGAGTGTTTAAGAGCAAATGTTAGTAGCTAAGTGTTTAGGGATGAGTGCTTTTTGGGACTGAGTGTTTTTGGTTGTGAGATTAGGTGCAAGTGTTTGAAGCTGAGCCTGTAGGGATGAGTGTTTTTTGGGACCAAGTGATTTTGATTGAATGTTTAAGAGAAAGAACAAGAGAGAAAGAGTTTGGGAACAAGGGCTTGAATACCTGGGACTGAGTGTTTAAGAGCAAGTGTTAGTAGTTAAGTGTTTAGTGATGGTTGTTTGGGCTCAGTGTTTTAACTGAGTGTTTAAGAGCAAGCGTTTGAAGCAGAGTAATTAGGAACGAGTGAGACTGTTTATGGTTGAGGCCTTAAGGATGTGTATTTTGGTCTCAGGGTTAAGAAGACATATTTAAAGCCTAGTGTTCAGGAATTAGTGCCTGACAATGAACGCTTTTGGCTAACGGTTTTTAGGCTGTGTTTTGAGGTTGAATGTTTGGGCTGAGTGTTTATGGTTGAGTGTTTAGGAACAAGTGTTTAAAGGTGAGTGGTTAGTGATCAGTGTTTGGAGGTTGAATGGGCTAAGTGTTTATGTGTGAGTGTTTATGAGCAAGTGTTTGAAAATTGAGTGTTTAGGGATGAGTGTTTGGAGGTTTAATATTTGGGCTAAGTATTTAGAAACAAGTGTTTGATGGTGAGTGGTTAGGGATGAGTGTTTGGGCTGAATGTGATGAATGAATGTCTGTGATGGATTGTGTTTGGGGATGTGTTTGAGGATACAAAGTTAGGCCTCAGGATTTAGAAGAAGGTTTGAAGCTGGGTGTTTATAACATAGTGTTTGGAAAGGGACACCTCAGGGATAGGTTATTGGGATTAGTGTATAGCACTTATTTGGGGCAGACTTCCTTGGGTTTAGTATTTACTGAAAGCTTTGGGGATGAGATTTGAGGCTTGAGGTCTGGGGCCAAGTGCTTGATACCAGAGTAAAATGTACTCATTTAGAACAGAGTATTTTGTATTGAGCATTTGGTGTGAAGTGATTTTGCCTGAGTGTTTAGATGTGATGTGTTTCAGCTAGAGGCTTAGGATCAAGTGTTTGAGCTTGAGTGGTTTTGGTTGAGCATTTAGAGCTGAATGGTGTTGAACCTTTGGAGCTGAGTGACTGGGGTTACGTAACTGGGCTTGAGTATTTGAGACTTAGTGATTAGTGTCGAGTGTTTAAGGTTGAGTGCTTTGGTTAAGTGTTTAGAGTCAAATGTTTGAAGCTGAGTGTTTGAGGTTGAGTTCTATTATCTGATTGTTTGGGGTTGAGTGGCTGGAGATCAGCATTTGAGACCACGTTTTAGAGCTGAATGTTTGAAGCTGTTTGTCTGGGGTTGAGTGGTGTTGGAAGATTGTCTGGAGTTGAGTATGTGTAGTTTGGTATTTGAGACCATATTTAAGAGTTGAATGTTTGAACCTGATTTTTTAGGGTTGAGTTGTGTTGGCTGATTGTTTGGGGTTGAGTGGCTGAAGTTCAGTATTTGAGACCATGTTTTAGAGATGAATGTTTGAAGCTGTTTGTCTGGGGTTGAGTGGTGTTGGCTGATTGTTTGGAGTTGAGTATGTGTAGTTTGGTATTTGAGACAATGTTTAAGAGTGGAATGTTTGAACCTCATTTTATAGGGTTGAGTTGCGTTGGCTGATTGTTTGGGGTTGAGTGGCTGGAGTTCAGTATTTGAGACCATGTTTTAGAGCTGAATGTTTGAAGCTGTTCGTTTGGGGTTGAGTGGTGTTGGCTGATTGTTTGGGGTTGAATGGCTGGAGTTCAGTATTTGAGACCATGTTTTAGAGATGAATGTTTGAAGCTGTTCATCTGGGTTGAGTTGTGTTGGCTGATTGTTTGGGGTTGAGTGGCTGGAGTTCAGTATTTGAGACCATGTTTTAGAGCTGAATGTTTGAAGCTGTTCGTTTGGGGTTGAGTGGTGTTGGCTGATTGTTTGGGGTTGAATGGCTGGAGTTCAGTATTTGAGACCATGTTTTAGAGATGAATGTTTGAAGCTGTTCGTTTGGGGTTGAGTTGTGTTGGCTGATTGTTTGGGGTTGAATGGCTGGAGTTCAGTATTTGAGACCATGTTTTAGAGCTGAATGTTTGAAGCTGTTCGTATGCGGTTGAGTTGTGTTGGCTGATTGTTTGGGGTTGAGTGGCTGGAGTTCAGTATTTGAGACCATGTTTTAGAGCTGAATGTTTGAAGCTGTTCGTTTGGGGTTGAGTTGTGTTGGCTGATTGTTTGGGGTTGAGTGGCTGGAGTTCAGTATTTGAGACCATGTTTTAGAGCTGAATGTATGAAGCTGTTCGTTTGCGGTTGAGTTGTGTTGGCTGATTGTTTGGGGTTGAATGGCTGGAGTTCAGTATTTGAGACCATGTTTTAGAGCTGAATGTTTGAAGCTGTTCGTTTGGGGTTGAGTTGGGTTGGCTGATTGTTTGGGGTTGAATGGCTGGAGTTCAGTATTTGAGACCATGTTTTAGAGCTGAATGTTTGAAGCTGTTCGTATGCAGTTGAGTTGTGTTGGCTGATTGTTTGGGGTTGAGTGGCTGGAGTTCAGTATTTGAGACCATGTTTTAGAGCTGAATGTTTGAAGCTGTTCGTTTGGGGTTGAGTTGTGTTGGCTGATTGTTTGGGGTTGAGTTGCTGGAGTTCAGTATTTGAGACCATGTTTTAGAGCTGGGTGTTTGGGGCAAGGTACCTGCAGCTTGTGCTGCTGATTCTGAGTGGAGATGACAGGCAGTTAATGGCGCGGATACACACACTGACTGGAAGCATGCCTCGGGTGATAACTCATCCCATTACAATAGTTCCAGTAGGATTTTTCCCACTTTTTCTATTTTTAATAAAAAGAAAAGACCAATCTACTTTTCTTTCCAGGTTTTCCCAGCTCATTTGCTTCTGTAAATGAACTTGATGCACTTTGCTGAATTATTGACAGTGAAATTTAATTGAACACGGGGGCTAACGTGGTGGAGGAGAAAGAGAATCTTTCTGACAGCCTCGTTGTTTTAGCGAAGTGGAACAGAGACATGGCACGGTCGTGTGGCGCTCCAAATGACAAAAAGTGAATCTGAAGTTCATTAAATTGACAGAACAATTGAAGAAAGAGAGAGAAGGAAAGACGAGGTCTGATGCTTTCTCTCTGAGGATATGCTGACTGGCAAACGAGTAAGAGAGGGGAAAAAGAAGAAAAGAAGAAGAAAAGGAGGAGGGAAGAAGAAATAAAAGGGGACATCTCAGGGACTAAACATGACAAGAAGCTGATGCAAGCTTCCCTGCTCTACTAAAGCAAGCTTGTCATGGAGGACTAAGACCAGGGGATGAGAGAGAGAGAGAGAGAGAGAGAGAGAGAGAGAGAGAGAGAGAGAGAGAGAGAGAGGGGGTGGTATGTCTATTATACATTTTTCATTAAGTTTCCAGGCACTAAACCACATCAAAGACTTTCAGAGAACGACAGACAGACAGAGAAAGAGGCAGAGACAGATATAGATAGATAGATAGTGAGAGAGAGAGAGAGAGAGAGAGAGAGAGAGAGAGAGAGAGAGAGAGAGAGAGAGAGAGAGAGAGAGAAGGGAGGGGGTAAGAGAGGCACAGGATGTTCTTATTAACTTCGCAGTCATCTGCTCCCCCTAGTCTCCCTACTCTTAGAGTGTGTGTGAGATGTGTGTGCTGTAAATTCATCACCTGCACTCAAACAAGTCACAGTTTAACGCGGACTAGCACTTTACAGTGCAGAGATTAGGATAGTGAGTGAGTGAGTGAGTGAGAGAGAGAGAGAGAGAGAAAGAGAGAGAGAGAGAGAGAGAGAGAGAGAGAGAGAGAGAGAGAGAGAAATAAACAGAGAAGAAGAGAGATTTGGAGACGTGAAATAGTGTCAATAAAAGAAGGAGAGAGAAGGAAAGAGATAACATTGTTTGTATTCAATATATACCTCTTCTCTATGGAGTATTACTAATATTCAATATTAGCTCAGTTCTGTTTGCTACTTAGTGATGCAGGCACTGTTCATGGATCACACTGAGCCCTGCGTCCTCTGGCTTATACATCCTTCATCCCTAAATGAATTTCAAAATAAAGAACACTACTGATTAATATGGCCTCTGAAAAAGAGTATACATCAAGCAGTGCCACAAACACTCCATAAACACAGCCCAACAGGAGAAAAGAGAAACACTCTTACATTTAAGTTAGAATAATATGAGTTTTAAGCCAGTAAAGTCAATAAAGTCTGGTACTTTACAAATGCTAGAAGCAGGACACCCGCAGGACCACATCAGAGCAGGTATTATTTGAGTGGTCGATCATTCACAGCCCTGCAGTGACACTGAGGTGGTAGTATGTTTGTGCCGGTGTAAGTGGATCATACACAGTAGCTTGTAACCGCACATGTTCTCTCTCTCTCTCTCTCTCTCTCTCTCTCTCTCTCTCTCTCTCTCTCTCTCTCTCTCTCAGTTTCCCATAGTATATGACTCAACAGGAAATGTGTTCGTCTCTCAAGTTACACAGATTAGTGTGAGTTACTCACTCCATTGACTGTGTGTGTGTGTTTAATAAGACTGACCGCAGTGTGAGGGGTCTCTGTGAGAGAGTCATGGAGAAGAGGATGGTGGAGAAGTGACTCAGTTCTGTTATAGCTGCAGCTGCTGTACTGCCACTCACACTGATCTCAAGACTGCGACGCACAGACGCCTCTTACACACACACACACACACACACACACACACTTTTTTCAGTTCAATCCATGCTGCTTTATTGTCCTTAGACTTTATTGTCCATGCAATCTAGACTTTTCAATACATGCTGCTTTTGAACTGTTACTTATTACAGTGTTTTATTCGTGTGTTATTACTACTACAGTTAAGAAAAGAGCATTGTTTGTTTGAGGGTTTGTATAATGCTTCATCAACACTATAAAAACTGCCAAGTCTCTGTTACTGTTGTACAAGCAGTAATATCTGGACAACACCAGGACACTGGCCAGTGAGTGAAAGCTCCAAGTGAAGGATTCCATGTAAGTGGCCTGTGAGAGGAAATACAAGGTAGGAGTTTCTAATAAGTGACTAATATGTCACTAATAAGTGACCAACAATTATCATATATCGAGTTATAATATTATCATACAGTATAATTTATTCAGTGATATTTGCTGTCCTCAAAATTGCCCACTGTGTTCAATTGTATATATTTTTTTATTTTACATAAGAATGAACGTCACCAATATTTTAGCCACACACATGGTTCTGTATATATCTATATCATTATTTATATATATTATTATATTGCAATTCCATTGCCTGAATGTTCTGAATAAGTATGTTTTTACTAAAAGTTCATTGCTGTTTGAAGGGACTGTCTATGATTGTGGGGAAGCTCTCTTGTTTTTCACATTCAGGTGGAACGTTAAGTTTGAGGGGGAAAATGACTGTAGTTTGTGGCTGAAGTTGAACTTGTAAGTTTTTATTTGCTGTTTGAATTACCACCAAAACTCATTTGTAACTCAAGTTGTTTAGTCTAGCACTTTCTGTATTGCAGTCAACCATCTCCCAAGTTTGGAGACATTTCCTCTTTAAGTAATCTGAAAGAGCAAAAATAAGTCAATGTTATCCACCTATTGAGCAGGAATAGAGCAATATCCTCATCTTGTTTCAATGTTTCAATGTTTGTTCTCTCCTTTTTCTGTAAAATTTTAGATGCCTCTTCCATGAGCACATAAAGCTAGCAAATGGTAAGACCGGAGAGCTAGCAAATGGTAAGAAAACCTCTTCTAAATTTTATAATTTTTTTTATTACAATCATGAACATTGCTTTTAAAGGAGTGTAATATCATTTATCACCGTTATTTCTGGGACAATATATTGACAACAAAAATGGCTGCTGTGATTGGCTAAAGGTGGGTGTTTCTAATAAAGTGGCCAGGGAGAAGAAATACAAGGTAGGTTTGAGTTTCTAATACAGTGGACAGGAAGTGAAAATGCAATGTACATGTACAAGCAGGGGTTTTAATAGTGATCAATGAGTGGACGTTCAAGCTAGAGGTTTCTAATAAGTTGTTTTCAGTCACATGATGCATGACGACATGCAAAATCCAGATGGAGGGCAGGAGGTGAAAAAACAAATGGAGAAGATGGAGACAAGGAACCCGTATTGTGGTGGTTTGAATGATATTACATGAGACACGTACAAACAGAAAATCACAACATACAGTATGGAGGAAATAATGTTTATGTTATGGAGAGTGATTTTGACCTGAACTGTAAGTTAAGCTGCTATTGAGACGAGGCAGTATAAGGATTGTCTTCCTCTTCAGATGCCTTTTACCTCAAGAATGAAAGCTCACAGAAGAATGAACATACAGCTTGTTTGTTAGTAGTTTGGCACCAAGGGTCTCTCTGGTGACTGTTGTGTGGTTCCCTTTTTTTATGTGGACACTTGCTTTACACTTTTCGTTTATTTAATGGAGCATTAGGTTTTAAGTCCATTAACAACATCTACAAGGAACACAAATTATTTGAGTAAGAAGCTTCTGAATAGGAACCACCCTTCGGTCTTTTCCTGACCATAGACTGCTGCTGGCCTTTTTTTTTACTGCCATTATTCAGCAAAGTCTTGCATTTTCTCCCTCACTAGCAGCAGCTTTTGGTACTTGATAAAAGCTCCTCGTGTTTTATCAGTTGAAATGATTTTGTGCAACCAAAAATTACACAAACCACAGGATTTCTGATAGAACTCCTTGCATTTAAAATCAATTCCTGCTCTCCATCTGCAGTTCACGCAGTGACGTGACGTCATCTGCAAACAAGTTATAAAGTAGCAAGTGAGTGGCACTTCAAGACAAGGGTTTGTAAAAAAAATGCCAGTTTGGCAGATGTATAAAATAGGGATATTCATAGGAAGTCACCAATGGGCAGAATGTACAAAGTAAGGGTTTCTAATACAGTGGCCAATGCATAGAAATACAAAATAAGTGTTTACAATAAAGTGGCCAGTGTACAGTGTCTATATATTAAATTGACAAAATTACATTTAGAATACTACACACTCACACACACACACACACATCCGGCAAGGCACCTAACCCCCAAAACCTGAAGGGTGCCACATCAGTGTCACTGAGAGCTATTCACCACACAAATCAAACCTGTTCTGCAGGGGTCCTGACCTTTTAAACAGGATGAAAGGGGGCTTATAAAGTATGCAGAGCAACCTATGGATATCAGTCTGTAATTGTTAAACAACAAAATGCTCCTGTATCAGTGGAGCAGAGAGAATGGACAGTGAGTGTAGAAACAAGGAGTTCGTCATAATGTTATAGCATATATATATATATATTTTTTAAATACAATAATTACATACTTGTTTCTGGAAGGATAGATGAATATTTGTAATTTTTCATTGTGTCAAAGAAAAGAACATAATTTAAGTACTGTATATGAAAACTACTGAATTGGAATCTTAATACGGAATTAATTATTGTACACACACACACACACACACACACACACATATGTGTGTGTGTGTGCGTGTGTGTGTGTGTGGTGTATTATACACCACTCATTTTATCCAGTTCCATTAGAGCCGAGTTCAGAGGGTCTCTGAAACATCCTGATTCTAGAAGATACTCCAGTCTCCCTCATGTTCTGCTCTACATGAACTCAGTAAGCTGGAATGGAGCGAAGTGTGGCATCAGCAGCTGCAATTAGCTCACTTCAGGGGAAGAAAAAATGGTGGAACAGTGAGAGAGACACTCTAAGGAAACCATTTCAGTCTAAGTGCTTATTAAATGGCTCATAGTGCACTGAATCCACATGCAAAAAATCTCTCATGTTCTGACTCTTCTTATCTCCAAATGAGGAAAATACTATTAGGCATGAAGTCCATTAAGTACACCCTGAATCAGTCTGTCCTCTGATCAGAGTGCTTCTGTTTAATCTTGTTTCTTTAATCATGATTCTTATAACTCTCATTTGTTGACAGTAAATTTACTAAAAGGTGAAGACCAGAGGGCGATAGATTCCTCTGTTGCTTTGTGTTCTTTCTTTCTTTCTGTTGATTTGGCATATATATGCTATTGCAGCTGTTGAGAATTTGAACATCAGGCTACAACACCCCACACACCACTCTGTATTTAATGTTAGGCTCGTGTAAGGATGTCAAGGTGTCAGCTGGTTTTCTCTATGGGAAAATGTGCAATGATATTTAAAAACTGCTGACATGAATTACGCTTTCACATGACCCATTTTAAACACATTTTACACTCTAGATAAAATAAACATAAATAAAAATATATGGTAGATGTACAATTTTGGTCACTAAATGTATAAACAATCTAATTGTACTTTTAAAAAAGTACAAAAGTGCCTTTAAAGTCAGACCCAGCTGAATGTGAAACCCAGTCTAATTCTGAGTTGCTCTGGAAGCAAATGAACCCCTGCCCATATACAGGTAATTTAAATAATAGTTGCAACGTTGCATTGATAGTTAAATATAAGTTTCCCTATTTTAGTAAGAGGCTCAAATTAAACAAAAGAACATCAGTGAGTGTTGGTTAGTATTATTGAACTGTTATCTCTATTGACCTTAGTGTTACAACTTGATCTGCACCAATTTACTTTGCTTATCACCCATGCTTTCATATTCTAAATGTATATTAACACGCTTCACTGAACCTTTTGTACATTTCTCTATTTTAGGTATTATGGCTGCTATGAAAACTTAATAGAGATTCATAAAATTATCTATCTGCTGGTAACTAGTTACTAATTAGGCAACTGCTGTTACATGACGTGATCAAAAACAATATAAATGGGAATGACACTTCAAAAAAATATAAATATATTGTTCCATTGTCTTGACATGGGTATGTATCTCAAAAAGAATCTTCAAAAAGTTAATTCATTTCAGTAATTCAATTCAAAAAGGGAAACTCATGTAGATTAATTACAGAGTGATCTATTTCAAGCATTAATTTATTTTAATGTTGATGATTATAGCCAATGAAAACCCAAAAAGATATCTCAGAAAATTAGAATAATCAACACAAAACACCTGCAAATTTTCCCAAACCTTTAAAATGGTCCCTTAGTCTGGTTCCATAGATTACACAATCATGGGGAAGAGGGCTGCCTTGACAGATGTCCAGAAATCACCCTCCTGCGCTATCCAAGCATATTACTGGAAATAGAAAGGGAAAAGTTTGGTAGAAAAAGGTGCACAAACAACAGAGATAACCACAGCCTTGAAAGGATTGTCAAGAAAAAGACATTCAGAAATTTGAGGGACATTCACAAGGAGTGGACTGCTGCTGGAGTCAGTGCTTCAAGAGCCACCACACACAGACGTATCCAGGACACGAGCCACAACCATTGCATTCCTTTTGTCAAGCCACTTATGACCCAGAGACAATGCTAGAAGTGTTTTAATCTTGGCCAAGGAGAAAAAGGACTGGACTGTTGCTCAGTGGTCCAATATCTTGTTTTCAAGTAAAGTAAATGTTGAATGAAAGTAAATGTTGCATTTCTTTTGGAAATCAATGTCCTAGAGTCTGGAGGAAGACTGGAAAGGCACACAATCCAAGCTGCTTGAGTCTAGTGTGAAGTTTCCACAATCAGTGATGGTTTGGGGAGCCATGTCATCTGCTGGTTTTGGACTGGATGACATTCCATATAGTGCTCCTTCAGCCATGAGTGCTCCTCGAGAGCATCTTCTGCTCCCTCTGCCTCATGAGGGTTTTTACTAAACAATGCAGTCGATTTTGGATAATCTGCTATCTGCACATTGTATTTGTGGGATGTTTTTATTTTATTTATCTATTTTTTGTTTGTTTGTTTGTATTTGAGTGCAATGAAAATTGCCCACTATGTTTTTGGACACTACTACACCACCCACAGTGAACAGGACACAACGTTTGTCTTCGTCTAAGTCCATACTATTGGTTTACATATTTTTCAATCACAGCTGTGAGTGAATCCCTGTGGACGGCGGTGTCCAGCAGCATGCCCACAGCCTCGGAGTCCACCTCAGAGCTGGCTGCCACTCATTGGTCCGTGTAAAACTGGAATCTAAGAAAGAACACCCAACGTTTTGAATTCACGAAAACTTAACGTAAATACTTTCAATTGCTTGTCATTAGGAACTCCAAAACGCCAGGTTACCGTTACTCAGGAAATAAAGACAGTGGCGTGGTGTGTGAGTAAATACCGGTGAAAGAAGATTTTCACCAATGCAGCGCTCCTTCTGAGACTGTAAGTGATTTTTAAGACAGAATCTTAGTCTTACATGTTGACAGTACGGTTGACAGTATATAAACTGGAATTTAGAACATGACAATTTCCTGTAACTTGAAATGAACTCTCATGAAACGTGAAATAATTCTATACAAGCCACGTGGGCCTCTAATGGGCAGCACAGTTATGGCACTTTCCCACTGCATAGAACCTACACGACTCTGCTCAACGGGGCACGTCTCTTTTGCTTTTCCACTGGCCAAATCTGGTACCTGGAACAGGGTAGGTTTTCAGTCCCAGGCCACTTCGGGTTCAAACCGTGACAAGTGATAAATGGTGACGTATAAACCCTGGCGAGCACTGATTGGCCAGAGCCATTTCAATCACCACAAAATGCAGAGCTCATTCATCCAGCACAAACTCTCTGCTAGTAAAATCTCTTAAATTATATCAGCTTTCACATATTTTTTTTGTATCGGCAGCTCGTAACTTTACCCCGAGGTGTTTTGAAGAGGTTTACATGCTCCTTGGGTCGGTGGCGAAAATTTCCAGGGAAATACGTTCTACAAGTATAATTGATCTGTGAGAACTGGGGCGTGTGTTCAGTCCAAAATACAAAAACAACACACAAATACATGATGAGTAAACAGCCCCCAACTTTTTCACTGTCATTTTTGTGGTTTTTAAAAAGCCAGCAATTCCTGTTAGAGACTGGATTTTGCAACGTCACCGGGTCCATTTCACGGGGGAGTCCTGCCAGTGAATAAGCAACCAGCTTTAAGCCAAGCCGTATAGAGTCCAGTTGATTAGAGCCAGACCCATGCGGTGGAAAAGCAACATTAGGTAACAGCAAGTTTTGTCTGTGAGTTAAGTGTTGGCCCCAGTTAATTCATGTCTTTCAATGTCAGTGGAAGGATTAGGAGTTAAGCCAGAATGGGCAGCCCTTGATGAACCATAATTTTTCAAATGTGTAGCAATATTTACTAAAATCTGTTTGGTGTCATTTAGCTATAAAATGTGCGATATAGAACCATCAACATGAAGAAACCATTTACGATGCAAATAACTCTTTAGTCATGAAAACTGTTCTTAGCTTGTTAAGGTTTTTTTTTTTTTTTTAACTGTAGAACCATCATTTTTTAACGTGTAAGACTAACACTATCCCTAACCACAACCTCCCACTTGTTGTTATGAGGTGATGTCACTGATGTACACTCCGTCACCACATTAACAGAACCATGTATCTACACACGACCATGCTGGGCATTGGGTGTGGTGAACACTAGGACATCCCATTTTATTTCTTAATTTCTAAGGTGGTCTTTCAAGCTGTGTGTGCACAAATATATAATATAATATAATATAATATAATATAATATAATATAATATAATATAATATAATATAATATATATGTATATCTTTAAACAAGGATTGAACATACACTGTACATGTGCATCACAGAGGCTGGGAAAGACCAGGCTGAAATAGAAAGTCCTTTTACAGCTCTCTGCAGTGGGGAAATAGGCCTCAAAACCGGGCAGATTATAATGCACTCTGGCCCTGACATGAGGGAAGATTTCTGTGTTGTGAAATACCGCTAGTTACCAGCCCTCTGGCTTGTTGTATTTGTTTTCTGTTGATGTGGTTTGTTGGTGTAGGATTCAGAAGAGATTCAGCTTCAGAGAATGTGGCGCTGCCTCTAACATGAGTGCGCTGCCTCGGCTCAGGTACACGCACTCATTAGAGCTCCTGCATCACACGCACATACACACAGCAGCCTCCACTGCCAGAAAGCCGACGCTATTTAAAGGCATGGCCCTTTGGTAAACAGAAGAGTGATCTCCCTCGCTACATCTATCTCTATATCTCACTCTCTCTAATGCACATACAGGAGAACAGTAGCTGTATTATTAGATCAGATTGGTAGGAGATAGCATATTAGTGTAGGTAAGGAGAGGCTGAGTGAGAGAAACCGGAGACCTGTGTTGTTGTTCTTCTTGTTTTCCACAAGACAAAACAAACAAACACACAGTAATAACAACATGACCTATAACACCGTAATTTCAGAGCCAACTTCAATTTCATTCTCATTCTCTCCATCTCCGTTCACACACTCGCACATCTGCTGTTTATTATTATGATGACTCGCAATCTCCCACACTATCAGTTGCTTTTAAAAGCCTTCTTTTTTTTAGTTTAATTACGAGAAACTGCAGCACCTGCCCATTGCAATTTCCGCAGTGTTACACTCTGTGATGTTGGAAAGTCTGAGCCAAGAAGCCTTGGCCCAAACGCTTTTGCCTCCCAAAATAATTCTCAAATGAACATACACTTAAAAATGTATGAATAAAAAAACTGAAAATCATGCAAATCAATTATAAATATGCAAAACAACAACAACAACAAACAAACAAAAATAAATAAAAAATAAAAACACATTTTGAGAGTGCAAGCAACTTGGACTTATTATGTATACACGGTTGTGTAAGCAAACCTAACAAACACTAACACATCACATCAGTGTCACTGCAGGGCTGAGAGTAATCCACCACCCAAATCTTTTCTGCTCTGTGGTGGTCTTGTGTGGGCCCTGATCTTTGAAGAACACTGTGAAATGGGAATAAGAAAGTATGCAGAAAAACATGTGAACTACAGTCTGTAATTGTAGAACTACAAAGTGCTCCTATATGGTCAGTGGGGCTGATAATAGGACAATAAGTATAGACACAAGGTAGATGTTACTAATCCAGTGATCGTTCAGTGTATTTGTGTGTGTGTGTGTGTGTGTGTGTGTGTGAGAGAGAGAGAGAGAGAGATAGATAGGAAAACTAGAAATATCCAGTGATAAACAAATGGTCACTTTCTGCCCTCTTTATTTTTTCTGCTTTGTTTATGTGTTTGTGTGTCTTGCTGTTCCACAAACTTTTTATTATTATGTTGTGGTCTCTCCACCTCTCCTTGTGTTGTCCTCTCTTGTTCTCGACCCTTACCGGTGAATCTTCGGTTGCTTAGTGACTGGTGAATCACAGGTGATCCCTGTTCTTTGTTCCTGTATTCATGAGCTTATAAGCCTTGTTTCTTCTGAGTCTGTAATTATTGTGAGTGTTGTGTTCTATGTATCGCTGTTTAAATTTGCATTGTGGCTTAGCTTGGTTCCCTGTTTATTTTCAGTGTGTTTTTTCAGTTTGTTTTCAGTTCATTATTTACTTAAGTTTAGTGCTCTTCATTTAATTTGTTAAATATACTCATTTATATTTTCTCTTTGTTTTTGCAATAAAACCACCTTTGCACTGGCAGCCTGGTAACAAAACTAATTGTGATTAATCACATCACTCTATGTAGTTAATCATGATCTATCCAGTTAATAATGATTATTTAATTTGCCCATTTGCCCATATTTAATTTGATGTAAGTGTGGACAGGATAAGCTTCATCAAAACTGATTCATTACTTTTAGTAATTCATGAGCTGAGCCCTGAAACTTTAGCTTGAGCCTTTTACAGAAAGATTCATTTGTGCTGTTAAAGCACACTGAAATACTGATGGACACAGCATACTGATGGACACAGGAGTAAATGGCTACAGCCATTTACTCCTACATACAGTTACATTACAAGACATTTAGAGATGCTCGAGTTACTGAATCTGTTACACACGTAGTCCAGTTAAAGAATCTTCTGTAACTAATGTATGACACACAATTTTCACTTTTTATTGAGTTACTGAGTTGTAAATTGAGTACCAGATTGCATATCATTCCACACTTTTACCAGTATTTTGTGTTTCGTTGGTTATGTTCAGCAACACTTGGGCATTTCCTATGTTTATACTAAGTAGAGCCACTGATCTATTGCTCATTATGCGTTTTACTCAGATGACTCTTTCCACCTGAGGCAGGGTCTCTGTGAAGTTAACAATGTGTTAAAAGTTTGATAAACATAATGTCTTGGTTGATATGGTTAAAAGTATCTAAACACCTAGCCAGTACCTGTATGAGCTTAGAGCTCGTATAGGCCTTTTTTAACTGTACACCTTAAAATGGAGTTTGTTCTGGGCATGTTTGAACCAAAATTCTGTCATATCACTGAATGAATGAGTGCCCATTGAGTCAAAAGAGCATTTCTGGGGTCAGACACTGATAGGCCTGGCTTAAAATTGACATTCAGAATCATTGCAATGTTGTTTATTGGGGTTAGAAGGCCATTTTAGTTCCTTAACCCCAAACTCTTCCAACCAGCTTCATGAACCTCACTTTGTGCACACGGGCATAGTCCTGCTGAAACAGCAAAGAGGCGTCCCCTAACTTTTGTTATAAAACAGGAAGGTTGTAATTGTCTCCTAAGCTTTTATAAGCTGCATCATGACAAGTATCTTCACAGGAACTCTGATCTAGTTAAAAAAAGAAAAGAAAAAAAAAAGAAAAATAAGCAACAGATCGGTAACTATTTAGCTGTCTGTATTCAAATACTGAAATCACTATTCGAGCATTTGTTTTCACTGGATCTTTTGAAATTATTCAGAAAACATGGCTCGGAAAAATAGTGAAATCATATCTGGCAAAACTTTCACTTGGAAAACCATCGCGTGTTGTACAAACTGTGCAGCACCACGCTTGCTTACAATGAGTTTGAAGAATTCTGCGCTCATTCTCTGAAAATCAATAAAACCTGCACAGCTGCTTAATCCAATAGGAGAGGAAAGTAAAGCTAAGCATATCCACGAGTCCACAAAAAAAGTGATTGTCTTGCTCTCAAATAATCAAAACTAATCACAAAAAATGGTTGTGACAGATATGTTGCCTCTCAATATTGTAGACGTTTGTTTACTGATGAACAATGTTGAGTCAGAGTTTTAAAGACCATCACAAAGACAGTAGTAAGGCTAAAAGAAGAGAGCTAATGTCACAAAAAAATTATATAAACACCTGGAGGGCAGCACGGTGGTGCAGCAGGTAGTGTCACAGTCACACAGCTCCAGGGACCTGTGGGTTTGAATCCTACTCCAGGTGACTGTCTGTGAGGAGTTTAGTGTGTTCTCCCGGTGTCTGTGTGGGTTTCCTCCGGGTGCTCTGGTTTCCTCCTATGGTCCAAAAACACACGGTGGTAGGTGGATTGGTGACTCAAAAGTGTCCATAGGCGTGCATGTGTGTGTGCTGCCCTATGAAGGACTGGCACCCTCTCCAGGATGTGTTCCTGTCTTGCGCCCAATGATCCTGGATAGGCTCCAGACCCACTGTGACCCTGAACTGGATAAGCGGTTATAGATAATGAATGAATGA
>NC_089819.1:10794479-10826979 GCF_029633855.1 Hoplias malabaricus
TCTCTCTCTCTCTCTCTCTCTCTCTCTCTCTTCCATCTTCTGTGCCTCTCTCTATGCCTCACTTCTGTTTCCTTTCCATCTCCCCTTTCTCTCTCTTTCTCTTTCAGAGGAAAGAACAGTTACAGTCAGCTTTTAAAAGCCTTCTCTCATCCTGAACACAGACTAGCAGAAGAGCAACACTCTCCTTTTCCTCGCAAGCTCAGCCCCTGTTTGTTCGGAGCCTTTGGGAAGTTACCTGCTGTGTCACTGAGGATTGTTTTATTGCATCAGTGTAAACCTCAGCAATATCTCCCCTTCTCTCTCTTCTTTTTTTCCTCACACTTCACTCTTTACCATGCAATGTAGAGACACTGAATATTTCTTTTATATTTTCTGTAATGATCATGTAGTTGCTAGCACTTTATAGATTGATAATAAGTAGGTTATAACATGGCACTAAATTTGTAATATCATGGAAACAATTTGCATTTAGAGTTTTGTAGAATCATATGCATGGTGACATTTTAATGGTTAAATGATTCTTGAGATACTATGATTAATATGGCTCTAGCACCTTTATGAATAAAGTATTTAAGTATTTAAGTTAAAAGAAGTATTGACATTACATTTTTAAATGTCATTATTTGTGATGACCAGTGTCAAGAACAATGTCCAGCATCATAGTCACCTTTAGCGCTCGTTATTAAAACTCTCTAAAAAGAACTTCAGAGCGACAGGCAGCATTTGGGCATGACTTGTAAAGAGACTCAGCCAGAACCTCACAAAAGCGGCAGTTTTTCACTCTGAGGGTGAGGGCTTTGACAAAACACAGTTCTCAGTACAAGGAAAGACCTAATGAGTCCAAACACCAATAAACAACCGAAAGCATCCTATATATTACTCCCACCCTCACAGCACACAACAATAAAAATAAATCCTCAAAACAGTGAAAAAGGTGGTCCCACGGTGCATGCTGGGAGCTCTTCCTGAGTGTACCAAAGCCCCATCCACAGCCATAATCACAGAGTAATTAAAAATCTTCAGTTGAGAGGTTGAAAGCCCATAAAATCCAGTTGAAATCACAAAACATATTTTGAAAAGTTAAAGTAAATGACAAAAATATGGTGTCATGACTTATTGCTTAACAAAATGTTTACAGTGTAGAATTACTGCCTTTATCAAAGAACTCTCTTGAAGAACCTTCATTACATGAAAAACACTTTAATTATATATTTGTGTTTACTTATAGGCTTCCTGTGTCATCTGCATTTTGTGCAGAACGGACTAACGGACACATAGGAAATCACTTACTAAGGACTTACACACCATGCCCTTATACCTTTATTTAGACTAAAGAGTGTTAATTGTGTGGAAGTGTGCTCTTTATATTTATTTATTATTTTTTCCCACATTTCTTTCTTACAAATTCAACAAAGCAGGAAAGTACACATTCCTTTGCTTATGAAAACAGTACTTACACTATGAGAGTTGATACTCTTGAAATGATTAAATATGAATAAAATAAGACTAAAGTCTCTGTATATTTACAATGCAGTTACAAAGTTGTATATATATACCTTTATTGAAGTACTCAAAATATAAATTCACTTACATATACTCTGCTTTTAGACTGTGTCATGTTTCACCCTCCTAGGCTGCGTGGACTGAACCATTCCTCCCTGATAGTGGTTCAGTGACAACCTGTGTTGACTTTTGAACTCTTTAACACCCTGCTTTTGTAACCCATTGCTTTCAAACATGATTTTTGCAAAGCCTCTGTACAACACGCTGACTTCTAAGCCTTATGTACTTTGCCCTGCTTTTTTGCTGTTGACCGACTCGCGCTTCTCTGTTGTTTGATGTGTGACTTGGTTTTCTGAGAATGGATTTGTCTAAATTATTGATGTCTGTCTGTGTTCTGACCTCAATCTGTTCTGAAACAGGTATGAAGCACAGATTTTAGAAAACAGAAACATTTCAAAAAGAAATGGACTGAAAGCTCCAGTGTCCATTGGAAGGCTACATACCAATCAGTGTGATTCCTTGACAGCTTAAAAGCCCTAAAAACGATAAAGACAGAGACTAAACACAAAGATAACAGGATGCTGAGGAATGCTGTTTCACATCACCAGGTCCATTCACTGTGGACACAAGCATTCCACATCTTACTGCTCTCTTTGGAGATTGGTGTGAGCAAGAGGGATATGAAACCCGCCAGCATTAAGCTATGGAGCAGGTCTCTTAAGTGAAGGAACACTGTTCAGTACCTGTGGGGTGAGTTGGAGTGGGGTTTAAGATCCAGAACTACTCTTTCATCATCAGTTCCCTGTCCTCCCTTATGCTCTTGTGGCAGAACACCATCAAATCGTCCTCACAGCAGTGTTCCAGGACGTACTCTGAAGCCTTCCCAGAAGATGGGGAGTAAATGAAGATGGGACCTCCCATGGAGGTCTAGATTTGGAATCATACTCAAAATAAAAGTTCAAAATCAAATTAAAGGCTGTTCCAACTTCAGTGGAAATTCCTCAAGACAAGTTAAAATGAGGCTCAGTAGTGTGTGTGGCCTTCACGTGCTGCATGACCACCCTACCACACCTGGGCATGCTCCTGATGAGGCGGCGGATGTTCTCCTGAGGGATCTCCTCTCAGACCTGGATTAAAGCATCAGTCAGCTCCTGGACAGTCTGTGGTGCAACGTGGCATTGGTGGATGGAATGAGACATGATGTCCCAGATGTGCTCGATTGGATTCAGGTCTGTGGAAGGGGCAGGCCAGTCCATAGCATCAATGCCTTCATCATGCAGGAACTGCTGACACACTTCAGCCACGTGAGGCCTAGCATTGTCATGTATCAGAAGGAACCAGGGCCCACTGCACCAGCATATGGTCTCACAATCGGTCTGAGGATTTCATCCCGGTACTTAATGGCAGTCAGGGCACCTCTGGCTAGCACACAACCCTCCAAAGAAATTCCTCCCTACACCATTACTGACCCACAGCCAAACCAGGCATGCTGGAGGTTGTTGCAGGCAGCAGAATGTTCTCCATGGCGTCTCCAGACTCTGTCACATCTGTCACATGTGCTCAGTGTGAACCTGCTTTCATCCATGAACAGCACAGGCCGCCATCGGCTAATCCGCCAACCTTGGTGTTCTCTGGCAAATGCCAATCGCCTTGCACACTGTTGGGCTGTAAACACAAGCCCCACTTGTGGATGTGTGGCCCTCATACCACCCTCGTGGAGTCTGTTTCTGACAGTTTGCGCAGAAACATGGATATTAGTGGCCTGCTGGACGTCATTTTGCAGGGCTCTGGCACTGCTCCTCCTGTTTCTCCTTGCACACAGGAGGAGGTAGCGGTCCTGCTGCTGGGTTGTTGCCCTCCTACAGCCCCCTCCACATCTCCTGGTGTACTGGCCTGTCTCCTGCTATCTCCTCCATGCTCTGGACACGGTGCTGACAGACGCAGCAAACCTTCTTGCCACAGCTTGCATTGATGAGCCATCCTGGAGGAACTGCACTACCTGAGCAACTTCTGTGGGTTGTAGATGCTTCCTACATGCATCTTGTATGCTTTCCTGGTGAGAGCCAAAATGTAAAAGTGACCAAAACATCAGCCAGAAAAGATGAGAACAGAGAACTGGTCACCACCTGCAGAACCACTCCTTTATAGGGGTTGTCTTGCTAATTGCCTCTCATTTCTACCTGTTGTCTGTTCCATTTGCTCAACAGCAGGTGAAATTGATTCATAATCAGTGTTGCTTCCTAACTGGACAAGTTGATTTCTCAGAAGTGTGATTGACTTAGAGTTACATTGTGTTGTTTAAGTGTTCCCTTTATTTGTTTAATTTTTTTTTCGAGCAGTGTACATTATTTTACAGTTAATTTGGCAAAATAATAATTTTCCCCCAGTCCAAAAACACATCAGAATTCAATTTAAGACTGTTTATAAAATTCTGCTGCTGCTGCTTTAAAATTTTATAATGACAAATATTATGACAGGTTCTTTGTGCTTCTAATGTTAAATTGTCTCTCAATCTCCTTCACACACACACACACACACACACACACACACCAGGTTATAGTTAGAGTTTATTGATGTAAATGTTAAGGGAAAGGTTTACAGTGGATTATTCATGCTGAGTAAGGGTCACAGTTCATGTGTACATCCATAAAAAATGAGCTGTATATGTCATGCGTTTTGTAGAAATCCTGGGACTGGTCTTTCAGTCAAAAATATAGTAATGCACAGACCAGACCATCCAGTTAACATTCTCCTATAAATTCTACTGTTATTTCAAACTACTTCTATCTTTTTGCCTCAGAACTTTGTTTCCTATTCTCCAGCAGATTTTTACTGTAATAACTGTGTGAGCGTAGGAGAAGGCGTCTCAAGGTCAAAAACAAGAACTTTCTTAACACTCTTTATGTCCGAACACATTTCACTGCAGTCTTCCCTTTCTGTTTTCTTTTTTTTTTTTTTTTTTCAAAATCAAATCTCAGTCATTCTTACAAAGAGAGATTTTGACCTGGAACAGGGCAGAGTAGTTGTGGGTGATATGGGAATTTTGGCGATATGCCAAAACACTGAAGAATACTTTTATTATTTCAATAACACAAAATGTGTGTATATATATACACAAAATAAATGTCATATTAATATTAATCTTATTAAAGCAAATATATTTTAATAATATTAAAAATATCCTTTATTTATTCAAATTTGTATTAAAAATGTATATAATATAGCATATAAATCTACCACATAACCAAAGTGCAGTAAATGTAGTGTGTGCATATAACCAGCAAACATAAACAATTATACAAAAATAACCTTAAAGTACTTTATTTTGTCTAAAAGCCTTTTGTAAAGAACTTATTCCACATAATGGGTAACAGCATGACATCATTAAGTAAACCCAGAATGTTGTTATCATCACAAAATGTATTTATTTTTTAAATTATGACCGTAATATGGTAAATGATAAGATATGGCACAGCCCTAGGGCAAAGCATTCAAACAATTATCCTTTTTGCAGATGATTTTCCTTAAATAAATAACAGAAAACATGTTCCACAGTCAAAAATGACAGACCAGATCTGGTTATTACTGATTTATCCACTTACATGTAACATTTATACATTATTATATACAGCAGAGATAAATGAGGCAACTGCTTATATTTTCCTGAATGTCAAACTCTGTGATCATTTTAATTTAGTGATTCTACCATAAACAGAAGGGATGGTGATTTTAAAAAATAGTCTGTGATCACAGTATAAAATGGATAAATCTGAAATTTGAAGAAGGGCTTTCGATCATAATCAGAGAATCATTTTAAGAATATTCACACTTATCTGTGCTAATATGGCCCTGGTCCTATTTCTTTAATTACCTGGCAATCTCTATTAATCTCATCACTTGTAATCATTTTGCATTGTGGCGAATTGCTCCAAGGTGTTTACAACAGTGCAACAGTGAGTAAATCAGATGAAAGAAGAAGGATAATATTTTCAGCCACCGCAAGTGATTTCTAGAATACTAAATATGTAATGCAACTAATTTTTTCAAAGAATCAAACAATGCTGGTTGTCCACGTGCCACACACGCATGTGAGAGGACAGGATCATATAGAGACTCTCAGTGGGGAATCTGTTCAGCAGTGCAGCTGGAATTACTTCCCTGCTCTGAACCGGCAAAGTTCTGTCTCAACATACAGAATAAACACTGCTAATTGCATAAAGCACTTCATTACAGCTGTTAACTTTGAAACAATGAAATGGCTGTCTCCGAGTCCTGATCTGAACCCAGCAACAAATCTCTGCAAGATCATTAGCGGCAAAGTTATGACTAAAAATCCCACTGCAGTTCGAACTGTGGAGACTGAGGAAGAGTATAACACACTCAAACCAGTGTGAGATGTTCTTATCCTGTGGATGCAGACATGATTTTGGGTCGGCTACAGATCCACCGCGACCCTGAAATGATAAACGGTTACAGATAATGAATGAATGTTGTGATATAGAATACTTTTAGATGATGATAAGCTTCACCTGAATATAATCTGTATGTATTGAGTGAGCTGTGTAAGTTGTTATATATTTGTCATACAAGCTGCTTTTATAAACTTTGCTGTGTTATGACAAGTCATGGTTGTTGGAACAAGCTTTTATTGATGTCTTCTGTCATGGAAGACTTATGTAAGTGTCATGTAACTGTGTTGTAAGTGCTTGTTTATTAGGCTACATGACACATTTATAAGCTTTCAAGAAAGTAAAGGCTTATTTTAACAAGTATTAGTTGTGTTTCTAGGCTTAATCTGGCAATAGATATTTATCTTTTGTTATATAAGACTGTCAGGTAGCCTTATGGGTCTACGGTAAAGTTTTACCAAAATAAATATGTAATATATACATACTATTTCAGACAATGTTAGTGACCAACCCATGTATTTGGGACAGAATGTAGGACGTGGACATGGATAGACAGTTAAAATCAACAGTTGTTTTGACATACCTCTATAAAAGTATACCAGAACACAGTCGTGGTGATAAAGCATGGCAAATAGAAGTGAACAGAGAAGAAGCAAGGGGAAATGAAATGAGGGCAGTGTAAGCCCCTAACACTAATCATCTCTATGTCTACTGTTTGTACTTCAAAGGGAGGGAGAGCGAGAGAAAAGCAGGTGAGAGGTGGAGAGTATACAGAGCCCCTGCTGAGAGAAAATACTGCAGAGGGATTAGATTACTGTTACAGCACGTAGATGATCAGAACTCCCTCGGGTCTGTTTTTTCTCTGTCACATAGAAGTACACAGGAGGTGGTCAAGTTTAAGGTAATTTCCACTGGCCTCAAATTTTAGAGGTCAGAATGAAGAATAAGTCCTGAACATTAGAAACTTTTATACTTTATATATTTAAACGTAATTCTTCAACAAGTTTTGGCCCTGCTACTTCTGACATTTTGGGGCTTGATTAGGCTTAGAGTAAGGTTTAGGGTTAGGCTTCCTGTTAGTAACAGGTATAGGATTATATTTAAGAGTGATTCCTCTCACAACAGTGCATAAATTCTGTGTATTACATTTGTAAACCATATTTTTAACCATTGTACGAATCCTGGGAACTGCCTTAAGACCAGACTGCACATAGAAACCCCATCTTCATCAGTATTATGAATGTACTATAACTCCACTCAGGCTGAAAGCTGCTCCCAGTCTTTTGAACATACTGGGATTAACAGAGGAGTCAAACCCGGTAAAGATGAAACTACACATCTGCTCATCCATCAATTCTTCTGAAATCAAAGGTATTTATAGGTAGACTGTGCCCCATTGATGCTATAACAGCTTCTACTTTCCAGGATGGCTTTAGACTGGATGTTTGAACTTTTCTGTGAGAATTTATTGCCATTCAGCCACAGGAGCATTACTGAGGTTAAGTACTAATGTTAGATGATTTGTCTTGGATCACATACACCAATCCAGCCCATCCTAAATAGACTGGACAGAAGCTTCATATCTCATAGAACTCAAGTTCACTCAGAGTTTAGACGCTCCACAGCCCCATTTACATAGGGAATGTATCGATCATGAAAGTTTTATGAACATTATCAAAGCAATAATAATGAATGCAATGTGAGTACCTTTTGTACACCACGTGTGTAGCATTGTATTTGTGTCCTGAATGTGGTAAATGGGTTTATTAATGTTTAAAATGCTGAACATCAGAGAGCTTCTTTCATTAAATTATACCCTCATTACTTAATGCATTTAATAAATATTTCAGTATGAATCTATATTTTAGTAGAGTGTTACTGCATTATTAATGTGGCATTGGTTTGGTTAGTTGGACTGGCAATTAAATAAATGAAAGGAGGTCTTATGACTTCTGCACTGCACTGTCATATAATTCTTAAAAAAATAAAAATAATAAAAAATAAACCTGTCACATACACCCACAGCAGAGTCTGATATCCAGAGGATGTGCATGAAACACTAATAACCACTTTGCAGTATTTAAACGATGGGAAGAAACACTTGCATCTACATTGAAAGTCATTCAGTAAGAAAAAAAATATATCAGTTGTCTCTCGCTCCACCAAAGGATTCTAATCTTTGAGAATACCACTGAGTCTTATTCCCCCAGCTCACACTCAATGAACAAGACAATTACTGCAGTAACTGAGAAAGGGAAGGGGGGGCTTGTATATATATATATATATATATATATATATATATATATATATATATACAAGAACTTATATTGACTTATTGAAAAACCAGCACATACACTTCAGTGTCTGAAAAAGATTAAAAACTACCATGGAAACACACTCAAAGATTCCATGTTTTATTAATCACTGCGTTTATTTCTGACAACACAGAGTGCAGAGAGTCAAATGTGTAAGTCACAGGGCTGTGCCTTTGAAATCTAAACACTTGGCTTTTGTAGCTTTGTTTATATGGTGTCTGTGGCATATGGTGTGTGTTTGATGAATGATACAGTAATTACATTCCTGATGCAGACCGTTATAGGTAGATTTACAATGAAAAGCAAAATGAAATAAAATAACATCTGTGGGCCGAGTATTAGCGCTTTAATTTATTTCCCAGCCTGGGAGAAATCCCATAGCCTAACAGCTGGACGACGGCAAAAAACAACATGGGAGACATATTAGTGCATAACCCAACCTTTTGAGGGGGACCTACATCAATTTTTGAATTTCTGCCAGACTAAATGACAGGCACTCAGAGAGGTTGGAACTGTTCTTGAGAAAGTCGGGATGGTTCAGAATGAAGATGATAGCATTAAGTTGTTAAGACACCTATTTCCTAAGTATGGTCAGACGTTGGAAAGGTGTTATACGAAACATGGCATATACCCATCTCCACAAGTTAATACAGTTCTTGGTTCTTAATATCTACATGTATAAAATATTCCAATGATCAAACAACACAGTAGCGCTGTAACCCTGTGAAATCTGTCCTGTCCCGAGCGGCCGGTTTCAGCACCTATACCTATTTAAATGAGAATTAGCGACTGTTTACCCCAACATGAGAGCCCTGCATTGGAGTGGTGACCATTAGAAGCTTTTATTGTTAGCCATTTTCGCTTTTATTCAACTTTTCCCATTCAATGCCTTGTATCTGCACTCTCATGTAAACACAGTTTTAGCAGTGTGTGCAGAGAGACTTGGACAATGTCAGAATGGCTCATTTTATGGTCTGGCATTCCACAAACTGCATGCAGAAGTGAGGCTGTCCCATTTATTATTTTGTGCTCTTATTTCAGCACATGAAGATCTTAAAGTTGTGGCCTCAGGAAAGGCCTATTACCCAAAGGTTTCATATATTCATATTGTTCCAAAATGTCAATCTCCAGAAGTTGGTACAGGATAATGGATAGCATCTCTCCCCTTCATGTGGAAGACTGGGGAACTGTTCTCAGCTCAGGCAACAGTGCTACCCTACTGTAGTAACAGTCCCCTGGGCAAGACGCCTAACACTTTCAGCCCCCCCCCCCCCCCCCCCCAAAAAAAAAACTGACATGAGCAAAATAGACTGTATTTTGTATAATTTATGCTTATGACTTGGATATTTCATCAACTCTAAGTCTGATCCTGACATACAGATTTTCTCATATCTATGGCCTGCAAATGCATTAAACTGAGTTTGTCAAATTACTTGGGGTAGAAGAGACACTTTTCCACACACTTTTTCTGACACACACTCAGATCATTCCCATGATAATTCCATACGAATGGAAAAGTCATTTCACCCGAAGGAAAGGAAACTGCAACATTTTCCTCTTGGGGATTGTATTTTGGTTATTCTAACATTTTTCCATGTGTGGCAATACACCCATGTAACACACACACACACACACATATCCACACACCCCACTCAGTTAATGGCAACATGATGCCTAATTCACAGCTAATTAGCGCTATTAGCGGGAGGTAGACACTAATTTATCCTGGATCTGAGGGAGACAGTTAGAAAAACAAAGGGAATAAACAAGTTAAAAAAAACTGACAAAAGCAAATAAAGAAATCCAAAGAAATATATATATATTTGTATGCATTTGTCTAGTTCTTTTTATTTTCTTTCTCCATCAATTTGTTTATCTGTCTGTCTGTCCTTCTCTTCTCTGATGTATTGAGTGATGTTGCATCACTCCAGAGAAAACAGTTCCAGGGCTTCATGCTCAGTGTAGAGGCTTATATCACTCAAGTTGACTTTTGCCATTGATCATGATGACCTTCAACTCATGTGCAGCTGCTCCAGAACATTCCATTCAATTCCAAGCTTTTCTGTGCAGAACATACACAGTGATTGTGTCAAACCCAATGTCTGTTGGCTTGGTTCAATTAGACTGTTATCTTGTGTACAGTTCTTCTGTCTCCGTCTGTCATTATCTGTCTTTCTTTCTGTCTTTTTCTGTCTAACCCCCCCCCCCCCCCAAAAAAAAAAAAAAGAAAAAAACTCAAGCTGTTTGACGATTCCCACTGTGTTCCCTCTTTATAGACAACACAGACAACAGAATGTTTTACAGTGTCAGAAACCACACGAGCAAGACTGCTACAGAAGACTTAAAGGGCTCATAAAAGGAAAACTTTTCTTCACAAACGTTTTCAGTTTGAGCATGTAAACATGGTTTATTTAAGGTTTAAGATGTACTTCCCAGCAGTAGATGTTTATTGAACTAGACATAATCTCAGTCTGGTAAACCAGGCCTTTAGCACTGGACTTAATCCCAGTCTGGTAAATCAGTTCTATTGCTCTTGGGTAATTGACTCCTTTTGTGCCACTGCGACCAGTCTTCTAGTGCTTTATGGATTCTTCCACACTCTATCCCTCCATGTCTTAGACCAACACCTCTTTCTTCATCCCTTCATTTCTCCCTCTGTCCTGCCATCACCCTCTCTCTCTCTCTCTCTCTCTCTCTCTCTCTCTCTCTCTCTCTCTCTCTATGCTCTTTCATGTCCAAACGCAATATGTTGATAGGTCCAAACAGGCAAACAGGGAGAAGTTGTTTACCTCCTAGATGCGTGTAAATATTTTACACATCTCTGCCTTCATGTTAGAGCTGTGTGTGTGTGTGTGTGTGTGTGTGTGTTGGAGAGGGCTTGTCAAAGCTATGTAAGTAAACAGCTCGCAAGACAAAATCAAAAGGAGTCAAAGCGAGAACCACAGACCGCAAGGAGGCTCAATAATGTGCCACACACACTATTGAACAACACACAGAGACTGAGCTGGACTTGAGCTGACTGTGTGTGTGTGTGTGTGTGTGTGTGTGTGTGTGTGTGAGGCAGCCAGTCTTTGCTTTTTAATTGGAGGCTGTGTGTTTTTCCGTGTTAGATGAATGTGTGTTATTTAATTCTCCATGTGGTACAAAATGTTCCTCGTTTTCCACCGCACAGAGCAAATGATCAGCTGCTGGAACACATACACACTCCAGTGAGCCACTAATATGTGTGTATATGTCTGTGATTGTGTGTGTGTGTGTGTGTGTGTGGGCAGGTTTGGGGACATTTCACGTACTTCTGAAATGCCAGCACTACTTTCCAGTGAAGCCATAAATCCATGCAAAGGTTTTCTCATCATAAAACAGCCACGTGTCAATTTTTTGCAAAGACCTGTAAAATTACATATTTATAACTGTAATAACCACAGTATTGTGAAATGTCAGTGATACACCTACATTTAACTCCAGGCTAAACATCATTAAATGCAACCTATTAATTTTAAGAGGATGAAAATATCAGATATATGATCATCCACTCATAAAAAAGAAGCACAAATAACCAAAGCAATGGGGAGTTCCAAAACTGGTCCAAAAAAAAAAAAAAGGAAAGAATAATAGAGACATATAACTGTGTGCCCTGATACGTGTAAACCAGATACAATCAAGCTTCACCCTCACTTCAGATCTGGAAGCGTCCACAGGTCGTTCTCCATCTTTCCACTGTGAGCAGGGGTGCTGCTAGAAATCATGGACCCCAAGAAAGATTACAGTTTTTGTTATATACTACAAGTTTAGGTGATAACATTATTTGATGGTAACATTTTAAATGTCAGATTTAGACTGAAAAGACTTTTTTGGTACCTTAAATGAAATTTCCATGGTCAGTTTTACACCATTTTAAGATATATCTTTTCTTTTATGAGCAATTTTTGTTAGGCTACATAGTATGGAGATAATTCAACCCAAATATTCATGTGTTGAGAGAAATTGCATGCATCACTGTGTCAGTATGGATGCATAACAGATTCTATATTATGCACATTATGGATACTTCAGAGCCAGGGCCCTCCGGCAAACATCCTCAGTAATCAAGATTTTAAAAAACAGTTATTAGCACCAGCATCATGTAGGCTAATATTTTATCTCTCATATTAGCCTTATCTCACAACTGTCGGCCCTTTTTCTCCCTCTCAGCGTTCTGCTGATTCTTCATTTGTTTTGGTAACTGGACTTCATAGTTCACCTCACCACCACCATCAGTCCTGCTTAGGGATAACTGTGTAGTGATACCACTCACGTAAGAACAACTGACAGCTGAGCTGAGCATTCCCGAAGCATACGCATTTCACGTGTCCGGCTCGGCCAGAATCAGACTGTACCATTCAGTTAAAAGAGAGAGTGGGTAAAAGGACAATATGATAAATAATTCACAACCATGTTTAATCTGACTCAACACTATGGGTCTGAAAGGAAGTGGAGCACTTGCAGATTGGAGGGGCATCAACACTCCCTAAAGATTTCTGCATTAAAAGCAAGCCTGTAGTTGATGTATTATTGCATTATATATATATATATATATATATATATATATATATATATATATATATATATATATATATACCATGGATTAGACACAGCAGTGCTGCTGGAGTTTAGGGTTCTTTTTCTATAAAAGCTGATGAGGTCTGATTATCTGAACTGAACTGGTTTACAGGAATGCACCATAGACCTTAAAGTCTGTTCGCAAAGTTTGCAAAGTCTTGATTAATATCCCTGTTTTATATAAAGTTGCATATTTCCTAAGCGTAGCATCTGTAAAGATTTTTTTAGTAATATTTTATCCTTAATTTCCAGATGATGATATGGCCTTGAGACACAGAGCTATCAGCCCACACAGTGTTTCAGAGAAATGCTTCATTTTCACTGCTCATTTTCAGATAAGTAAGAAAACAATGTCTGAGAAGGTTAAGTTGGCAGCTATGACCAAACATTTGTGGACATCTGCTCATCCAGCATGTCTTTAGAAACGAAGTATTGATTGGAATTTTGTTACAGTAACAGCCTCTTCTTTTCTGAAAATGCTTTATACTAGATGTTAGAATGATGCTGTAAGGAATAAGAGATGGTTTTAAGCCACATGAGCATTAGTGAGGTCAGGTGCTGATGGGGGATGATGTGTACTGGATCACACACACCACTCCAACTCATGCTAAAAGTGCTCCATCACTCCATGATGCACAAATCCACTGCTCCACATCCCATGGTGTTCTTTGTAGCCATCTTGCCAATGCTTGGAATTGAGCATTTTGACCTTAGCCTCATATCAGGTTTTCTTATATGAAAAAAAAAATCTTAACTCAACTACACAAGGTCATATACAATGTGTCCACTCATTAGCCACTCTGTTAAGCACACCTACCTTGTTGGTCCACTTTGTAGATGTAAAGTCAGAGACAGTAGCCCACTTGTTTAATGGACAGTTCATGTTGGTCATCCTTATACCTTCATCTGTGGTCCCAGCGCACTGTTGTCTGGATAAATATTGGAGTCTTCTCAGTTCATCAGTGAAAGTGAGGTGTTTAAAAACTCCAGCTACTTCTGTGTCTGATCCATTCATACCAGTGCAACACACACTTAAATGGTACCATTTTACATGGTACCATTTATCAAAAAAATGGCCTGCTCTGTGGCGGTCCCAAGAGCGTCCTTAACATCAAAGAACAGAGTGAAACAAAGCATGTAGAGCAACAGTGCATCTGCATGGTCAGTGGAGCTGAGAGAAAAACAAGGGAGAATAGACAATGAATGTAGAAACATGGAGGTGGTTTTAATGTGTTGGCTGATAGGTGATGTGTGGGGGTGTGTGTTAATGATATTAATTGTGTCGTAATGACTAATAATTTCTGGCAAAAGATAATTTACCAAAAAAGTGGAAAATTGACATAATTATTAATTTGCAAGATTAAATTCTGTCAGTGCCAATATATTATTATATTTTTAAACATAAAATTAAGCACTCAGATATAGAAGAGCACAATAATGACATATTTCTAAAGAAATAACACTTGCAAATTTTGAGGTGAGTGTGTGTGTGTGTGTGTGTGTGTGCGTGTGTGTGTGTGTGTGTTGCGGGGGGGCGTTGACTCCGGGACATTAGTGGCTCTGTTCACACATGTGCTGACTTATAAAGTCTGCGTAGAGTCTGTGATAAATGTCTGGGTGTTTGTGTTCACACATACAGCTCCTCAGACAGGTGACTCTAATGACAAGTGAAATCCAGATGGATGGCAGAAAGTGAACAAGAGACTGTATTGTTCTGGCTTTGAAAATATTACGAGAGAAATATTACAAGACATCCTTTAATTCAAAAACACTAATGAAAGCTCACAAAAGTATTGAGGCATGAGGCTTGTTTGTTAGCTGTTGGGTTGACCTTGATACCAAGGTACTCCACGATTTACAAATATGTGTGTTTCTGTATTATCTTCTTGTGGATAAACCAAGCAACAAAAGCATTCAGTGCTTCGATGTCTCCGATTTAACATAACTTTGCCATCACCATGAACTGAACAAAACACAATACTCGCTCCTCGTCCATCTTTAAGAGACAATAAAATTCAGTCAAA
This sequence comes from Hoplias malabaricus, assembly GCF_029633855.1. Taxonomy (NCBI): domain Eukaryota; kingdom Metazoa; phylum Chordata; class Actinopteri; order Characiformes; family Erythrinidae; genus Hoplias; species Hoplias malabaricus. The sequence continues at coordinate 10,809,330 of NC_089819.1, forward strand.
TAGCTTCTGAAAACGAAGCTGCCTTCTATCTTGTCCTGAACTCTTAAGTGTCTCACATGCCATTTTTGCTGCTGCTGTTTTTTGGTCATATCCCTGCATTTAAAGCATTACATTTCAATAGAACTCAATGTAAAAGATTTCATTCCAAATAATTTTGGAGCATTTCTATTGGTTCATTCATCATGAAATTTTTACACAACGTGAAGGACAGGACTGTGTTCAAATGATGTAGTAAAATAATTTTGACAAAAATGGAGATACATGTTTTTGATTGGACAGCGACAATGCACAGCAGAGGGGAGGCTCTTACCCTTAGAGCTTCTTCCCTCAAGTTACCTTAAAAGGTTAAGGTACAACAGCGAGTCATTGTTGTATGTCAGAAAGTAAGACTATGGGGTCAGAAGTGTCTTTTTAATCTGCGGTCAGCTTCATCTTGTTCAATCTTGACCTCGTTTTTCAGAAGAGCAGTGGCAGAACTGACCTCAGGTCTGCGTGAAAGGGCAACATGCTCCAGTGATAAAAGAAAAGGACTCTTCTGGACTGAAAAACCCTGACCCTCCCAGCGGTCTTTAAAAAGCACATTCAAACAGGAATAAATAAACACATTACAGAAATTGGAGTTTGCTGTAATGGCTCTGAGATCACATCAGCCGCTCATTAATCTGACTCAACAGCTTGGGTGTGTACGTGTGTGTGTGTGTTGGGATTCTGCCATTAGCATCCTCAAAGGCACGATCCTATTACTGTTGAATGAAAATGTTGTCCAGCCCATAAGAAAGATAAAAGAGATTTAGTTGATGGTCAGTTTATGTGTGTGTGTGTGTGTGTGTGTGTGTGTGTGTGTGTGTGTGTAAAACAAGGCCAAGACGCTGATAAATAAGACACGGTACCCACCACCACAGCGAGGCTGCCTTCATTTGCAGTTAAAAGCTCTGCTGCATGCTTCAGCGATACATCACCATCAGCCATAATTGCATTCAAATTTCATTACGAATATTCAAATGCACTCATTATGCGTCAAGGTAATGATGCAAATTTGATAATGCGTCCGCATATCTAACGAAAAGAAAAACTAAACGCTTTGTATTCATAAACAAAGGACCATGCCCCCCCCACCCCCCACACACATTGTATTTTTAATAATCTATATTCTCCCTCTGCTCCCCCACACTCTTTCTCTCTCTCCCCTACATTCTATACATCACTCCTTCACTCTCTCTACTGCTCTCTCTTTCTTTCATCTTCTACCTTACTGTCTTTAGTTTATTATTCTGTTTCTTTCTTCTTCTCTCTCATTATCAATTCTTCCTCTGTCTTTCCATCTTTCATAATATTTTATTCACTTCCTCCTACTCTACCTTTTTCACTACTCTCCTTTCACTATCTCCTATTTCCCCCTCACCTTTCTCTCTTCATCTTAGTTGTTATCTATCTATACATCCATCTATCTCTCTGTCCCTCAGTCTCTCTCATTTATTCTCTCTCTCTCTCTCTCTCTCTCTCTCTCTCTCCATCTCTCTCTTTCTCTCTCTCTCTCTCTCTCTCCATCTCTCTCTCTCTCTCTTTCCTTTTTGTCTCTCGCCCTCTCCCTGTGTTAACGCATTATGGAAGCCTAATTTAACATGAATGGCTTATGCGATAAATAATTGAGAAAGCTTTAAATTAAACTCATGACTCTCGAGGGAGAGAGAGAGCAGCCCCTGTTTGGCACTGAAGACAGCAACATTACACACACACACACACACACACATGCACCAAACTGTCTCTGCTGGGAGCGACGACGCCCAAAGTTCAAAGCAACTTCAATCAGGATACATTTCTGTGCTTGATGAATAATTGAGGAATACTCCACTCTGCCTTGAGTTATACATTTGAGAGAGAAAGAGAGAGAGAGAATGAATGGGGATAGACAGTAAGGGAGAGTAAGAGAGTGAGTGTCTCCGCTCATTCAGCCTATTTCTCTTTGCTGGGTGTAATATTAATAACTCACTCTCCCCATCTGTACATGGGGAACATTTCACTGCTCAATGAAGCAGGGGCCGAGAGATGGGTGATGTAAACATTGGAGATAAATGAATGAATGAATGAATGAATGAATGAATAAATCTTCATTCGATTTAGGAAGTGAAGTTAAGCAGCTGGAAACATCTGCAGGGACTGAAACAAAGCAACAAACTTTAAACAATTTCTCCCACTCTCCATATATATATATATATATATATATATATATATATATATAGGGGTTCCTTATTGAGTTGGACTTATGCAAGATCCCACTTACTGGTGGTGTATCGACTTATGGCATTTACTGTGACTTGTTTAGATTTACTTATGCATGTTAAGTTTATTATCTGTGGTCAAATTACAGGTTTAATCGATTTATTGGACACAGCGGACACACTTTTGCACAAAGCTGTACACAGTTTCTATTCATTTATTCAACCTGTGCAAAACATGAGGCATGTTTTGTATTTTATTCAAATAGATGCATTTTGCAGAAAAACATCATAGTTATGTGTGCTCCCTGTCCCTGTTAACTCAGGCTGGTTTCTCACAGGATTCATAAGACTTATATTAACCAGACCCCATACACAGGCTTTTTTTCCCTTTTTACTGAGTAATGCTATCACTAACTCCTAACTCTATCTTTAACCCTAAACATAAACCTAATCCTTACATTTACACATATCTTAACCCTAACTCTAAACCTAAACTTAACTCTAAACGTAACTATAAACCTAACTCTAAGATCCAAAATATTAAAAACAGCAGTGGTTTATGCTTGTCTAATGTTAAATGTACTGTTTCTGTAGCTCTTATTTAGGCACATAGCAGAGTTGTAGCACATTAAGTGAAACAGCGCCACCGGTGGACTGGAGCATTCTTACGACTGTAAATTATTAATTAATTTATTCATTATCTGTATGAATTATCCAGTTCAGGGTTGCGGTGGGTCCAGAGCCTACCTGGAATCATTGGGCACAAGGCAGGAATACACCCTGGAGGGGGCGCCAGTCCTCACACACACACACTCACACATACCTACAGACACTTTTGAGTCACCAATCCACCTACAAATGTGTGTTTTTGGACTGTGGGAGGAAACCCATGTGGACACAGGGAGAACACACCAAACTCCTCACAGACAGTCACCCGGAGCAGAACTTGAACCCCCAACCTCCAGGTCCCCGGAGATGTGTGACTGCAACACTACCTGCTGTACCACTGTGCCGCCCATCTGTAAATTAATTATAAATTAAATTGAATCAAAACAAACAAATGTTACACACACCTGGACTGCTCTTTTGTGGAGATCTTGTTGGTTAACCTATTGTAATCAAGCTGCAAGTCAGGCGGTAGTTTTCTCCATCGTTCAACTCTTACCCTGACCTGGTTCGGTACATGGACACTGTCAAGCTGTTTTTATTTTGTCTCGTTTTGAGTTTATCTTTTCAACAAATGTTTTTGACCACAAATATAGCAAAGTAAAACATGTGTTCATTGTCGAAGTTTAAATAATTTTTACACTGTAGATTATTATTTGAGTTCGTGCTGTTGATGGACTGTATGGCCATGATGCCAATAGCGCGAGTGCAGCATACGCTGACTCTGTTGTCTGTGATTGGTTCAGTCCAGCTTCTCATTTTCTCCACTCACTGTTTATATGTCTCTCACCTTCGGTTAGTTCATGGCTTCATCTGTACCCCATCAATATATCCCATTTTTTGTGCAAGAGCTAGCCTTGAACCATGTAAATTTTTTTCTATTTTGGAAAGCTTCTTGTTGTCTACTTTTTGAGGCTGACTAGGAAACGCCTGTGTTTAACATGACTCTGTGTATCGCGACTCCTTTTCTGAACTCCCTGGAAGTTCCCAATAAACAGGACTCTGCACATGCATCCTGTCTCTCAAGCCCACGTGTTCCATTTATTTCCAGCTAAACATGTCATCTGATGTGTGCCAACCTTTCCACTCGAACATATAGAGCAATCAGCCCAGTGACTATTAACACTGAGCGGCGTGTGAAATCCTAAGATTTTAAGTGTAATGGAGTGAAACTTCTTCACTCAGATTTACTGATTAAAGGCAGACTGCGGCTCGCAGCTCGAGCTGCTCTCATAACAGTGCAAACAAATAAACAAATATAAAACTAAGAGTTTAATTCTGGTGGAATTATTTATAACACGTCTGGAATCTCCATGAATCACAGACCTGCAGAATAAAGCAGCTGCCAGCAGCAGTCACTTTACTGCCTGCAATTCACCTTAATTGGAAATTGAAGCGATTGAAAAAAGAAATCTTCTTGTGTTTAAGGAGTGTGTGTGGGTTTGTGTGTGTGTGTGTGTGAGAGTGTATGATGAGTTTCATCAGCCGTCTTTCAGGGCTGAACACTGACACACTGTCAAAACACAAAGCAGCACAGAGCAGTTTAAACAGCAAGACTGATCTTAAACGGCTTTTAACAAACTCACCCTGAGAAACCTCCCATAGAGAGAGAGAATGAGGAGGGAGTGAGGGAGAAAAGACAGAGGGAAAAAGGAAAAGGACAGAAAGGGAGAGAGACAGGAGAGGGTGAAGAGGGAGAGATATAATCTAAGTGTAACTGTAGTGTGTATTAGAGAGTGTACCGTGCATGAGTATGTGTTTGCTCAAGCACCGTTGTGTGACTCCACTGGGTCCTGATGAGTGTGTCACACCTTACCTGTCAGAACACATAGGAGAGAGAGAGAGAGAGAGAGAGAGAGAGGGAGAGAGAGAGAGAGAGAGAGAGAGAGAGAGAGAGAGAGAGAGAGAGAGAGAGAGAGAGAGAGAGAGAAAGGGAAGGGGTGGGGCGGGGCAATTAGATGGGTACGGAAATAGACAAGTAAACATGAGAGGGCAGAGAGAGATGGTCGAGAGAAAAGTAGACAGATAGTGTGTGTGAGAGAGAGAGGATAGGCATAAGCTCTATGAGGGGAGATTTTCTCTTGTTGATCCCTGACAGTTTTTAATACAGTTATTCATGTTTGAAGAAGAGAAGAAATAAAGGGCAGGAGTCAAAGCTGAGGGTAAATGAGAAGGAAATGAAACCATAGGCATTTACACACTGAGCAGGCAGCACACATAGGAGACATGTATAATCCTCATACATGTGACTTCATAAAGTTATATCAGTTCAATCTATACAGTGGGAGCATATTAAAAAAAAAAAGGAAAAAAGAAAATCAATGCATGTTTGCATTAATTTGTGTCTCTGGAGCCTACCAACCCATAACATTTGAAATAAAACAATTCACTTTGTCATTTTGGACCTGCCTAAAAAAAACATGGGATAAAATGAATCATTCTGATTTGTGCTGCTTCTGTTTCTTCTGTATGAAACAGACACATTGAGATAAGGGAAATTAGAGAGCCATGCAAAATACACATCATGGCACAGGCTCTCAATTAGAAGCCCAGAAAAGGAATAGAATATATTCCCTTTAAAGTAAGGTTAACATTTAATTAAGCTGTTATCATTTTCAGGGATATTATATCCAAAATTATTACAGCAGTTTGAAATAAAAGGCTTTTTTTTTTAGGTCTGAGCAATAAATATAAAAATAAATAAAAAGTTATATATTCTACTTGTACACTTGTCATGCATGGTACAGCTTTGATGTTCCACTCACATGGAATACTAATATATAAAGAGGGGGGCAGCACGGTGGCGCAGCAGGTAGTGTCGCAGTCACACAGCTCCAGGGACCTGAAGGTTGTGGGTTCGAGGCCCTGACTGTGACTGTCTGTGAGGAGTTGGTGTGTTCTCCCCGTGTCCGCGTGGGTTTCCTCCGGGTGCTCCGGTTTCCTGTCATGGTCCAAAAACACACATTGGTAGGTGGATTTGCGACTCAAATGTGTCTGTAGGTGTGAGTGTGTGTCACCCTGTAGGGACTGGCAGCCCCTCCAGGGTGTGTTTCCACCTTGCGACAATGAATGAAAAATAAATCCAAAGATGTTAATAAACATTAGATAAAGGTATGTTTTGAGATATTAACATAGCAAAAATATGTGGATAGATTAAATAACAGATGAACTGTAAATTGCAAGTGCAAAAGTGAATCTGCAACATTGAGCAGGTTATGTGTGTGTGTGTGTACATGGGGGTGGGGTACTCATAGTTTATTGTCCTGAATTCAGAGCCTGTGTGACTTGTGGGAAGAAGCTCCTCCTCATCCTCACTGTGTTTGACTTCAGCGAGCAAAAGTGCCTGCCTGACCGCAACAGAGAGAAGAGTCTATTGTTGGGACGGCTGATGTCTCTCACAATCCTCCTGGCCTTGGTCCAGCCCCACATGCTGTATATGGTCTGCAGGTCAGGAAGCTCAGTCTGAATGATGCGCTCAGCTCTAGAGAGTCTGGCTGCCCTTCTTGGTGCTGTTCCCAAACTAAGCTGTAATATTCTCTGCGAGGATGCTTTTGATGGTGCAGGTACATAAATTTTGCAGCAGCTTCAAGAGGAATCTGAAGTCCTTTACATGTGTTAGGTGGTAGTGACACTGACAGGCCTTCCTGGCTATGAGATTTATGTGGCAAGGCCATGACAGTTCCTGCTTGACATAAACTCCAAGGTACTTGAAATTGTCTACTCTTTCCACTGCAGCTCTGTTGTTATCTGCAGAGCCGTTGCTCCTCCTGTTTTCTTGATGCAGTCCACTTAGCGCTCCTTTGTCTTGTAATGTTAAGGAGGAGATTGTTATCCTGGTACCAGTTCTCCAGGTGTTTAGTCTCCTCCAAATAGGCCTTGTCACTGGTTGTCAGAGATCAGACCCACCACAACAGTGTCATCAGCAAGCTTGACAATGGTGGTAGAGCTGGAAGTGGCCACGCACCATATTTACAGCAGGGAGCTCAGAACATAAACCCGAAGGTGTAGGAGGGTGAGATGTTTGCGAATCCCACACAGGAACTTTGAGATCTAGAGACACATAAATGGATGGAGTCCCTGATCTTCCAACTGAGTGGTGAATAATCTTGTAAAATGTTGAGCTGTAGTCAATAAACCTCATTTTAACATAATTACCTTTCCTAGTATTCAGGTGATTCAGGGTTGGGTGGTGCAGGTGTGACATGGCATCATGTGTAGAGTAGTTGAAATGGTATGTGGACTGTAGCTCGTAAAGAGGTCATGAAGTCTCTATTCAAAGTGATATTACAAAGTGATATATCAGCGTTTAAAAGTGATATTAAAGCTACAGATCAAAGGTAAAAAAGTGTAACAAATTTAGCAAACAGGCAAAACCTGTTAGGCCACCTAAAATACTGATCAGCAGGACTTAAAATGTTCATCTTTTAGAGAAAATCAAGCTCCTCTCTTGCTTCAGATCTGAAAGTGTTTTTCCAACTGTCCTCTGTGAGAGTGGAACATATTGGGACTAAAATGGAATGAATTTGTCATGAAGCCCTTACTGAGAAAATATAATCTACACAACAGAAGAACACCTGAAAACAAAACAAAGAAGTTACTGGCATTCTTATAAATATAGACGCCCAAACCCAGCCCTTAATAACTGTATGTGTTTGGGATTATTTGGCTTGTGGGAAGTAGAAAATGCAACCATTCTCTAATGGAATTCTACAGGCATGGCAAAATATCCCCACCTAAGTCTCTGTAAAACAATGTAGTCTGTAATGAAAGCAAATGGAGACATGCTAAATATTGAACAGTTTCATATTTTCTGTTGTAGTTTGGTTACAGTAGTGTCAATGTAAATTTATATGAAATAGATTGTTCTCAGATTTTCAGGAAGAACTGATGTGATGTACTTGAGTCACTGTGTCTGTTTTAGCGCAGATGTGTTTGGAGCTGTAGTGTGTTTGGAGAATTTCATTATGGTCAGTTTTTCTTCAGTCTGGGCATTTTGCCCTTGTGTCCTCACTATGAGGAAAAGGAAATCCTGCCGGGACGTTGGACCCCGAGTGCTCATCCTCAGCACTCAGTGCAGTCTTTACAGTGCATCCCTCTGGAGTAAAGAGACCGGAGGAAGAATCATTCATTGCTGAAACATCCTTTCATCCTCCTGCCACATCCCTTTAAATTTCAAAACCAGCCAGAACACTTCCAAGAAAAATCCCACCTAAATACACGCCTCGGAAAAACTCCCCACTTTCACAACATGTGGCACAGAGTCATTCACATGGATTGAATTATTTTAAGGCAATTTTTAAAAATAAGAAAACCTTGTATCTCTGAAACAGTAACTTCTTTTAAGACGAGGAAAAACATCCTCTTAAAGTTGTTGTAGATAGGGTGCTAAGCACTGGCCTTATCACTTGGAGTCCAAGAAAGTACAATTGGCCTGGCTTTCCCTGGCTGAGCAGATTGGCCCTTCCTCTTCCCATGACTCAGTGAAGTGCTAGGTAATGCAGGCATTTGTTCGATAACATAATGGAACTGGGCATATAGTGTTCCCTTCCAAGCTTGCTGCAGTGGCATTGTGTGAGCAACAAGAAGCTATGGCTGACTAGTGCTAGAATCACTGGGAACCTTAAGCCTTGGATACATTACACAACTTTTAAAGTCTCACACTACACACTTTTTTTGGACAATTTTTACAGAAACAGCAAAAATGCAGGCAAACACTACACAACTGGGGATAATACATTACACAACCTCAACTCTCGAACCAAACGTGACTTGCGTTCCCTTGGATACACAGATAAACACAGACCTACAACTTGCTGTGATTATTGTTTGTACTGTTATTTGTGTAAATCCCTAAAAAAAAAGGAAATGGTGGAGGGGAAAATATAGTCAGCACAGTCTCTACACACTGCAGGGTGAGCAATTAGTAGAATTTAATCAAGTTGTAGTTTTCCATAGTTTTACCATTTAATCCGTTCTACACTGGATAACTCCACTGCAGGTGCCTGTGTTTACTTTATTTCCTCTGTTTTCATTGGATATTGATAGGACTCGTTCAGACTTGAGTTGCTGAGGACTTTATACCATGCAATTAAATTCAAAGTTGGGTAGAAAAAAGTCAAACATCTTTGATATGCTGTGACTGGTCTGAAATGCGATCTGTAGGCTACACTACACTACACAACCTTCCCTCTAACTGACAACTATGACTGCACCAGAGTCTGCAGACAAGAATGAACTAGCACAGACTCAGCCTGACTGGAAATCAGGGTTCAAATCAGGCTAAAAATCATGTAGTGTAACCCCAGCTTTAGCTAACATGCTGAGCAGTGGGGGCTATAAGGCAGTGATCATAATAAATGTCCTTGCTGCTCTGTTGTATACATTAGAATTAGTCATGGACCAGAGTCCCTTCAAGAGCTCAGTTTTCAACAGTATTTGATATGGACCACTGTGGACTACTCCAGATGTGCCACAGATGCTGAATGCTCATATTTGAAATCCAAGCCTATTGGGTCATGTAAAGCAAAACCCAGACTGAAACAAAAAAGACACTTAGAAACAATTGTGTGTATGCACAGCACTGTTAGGATGAAATAAGGCCAACACTATCACTTCAAACACAGAGAGAAGCACCTCCCATCAGTATAGCTACCAGTAAACATCACATGTAAACACAGCATTAACACTATGCCTGCTTTCTTTTGAAACATGTTTACATAATTCTACATTTCATTCAATTACAATTTCTGCTCTATTCCCTGGAGTCCTTACCCCAACATGAACTGATCTGGGTTGCATTGTAGTGTGTGTTTGTGTGTTTATTTGCCATATTGTCCCCATTGCTGTACTGTACCCTGGTCTTGTGAATTTATTAGCTGTGTGAGATTGGTAATCACCATATTTTTCAAAGAATTATGAAATTCACTGCGCACCACACACTTCTGTGGGCTACTGTGTGTATTAGAACACGACATACCATACCACTAATGAATGAATTCATAAATAAAAAGTAAAAAACATATAAACCAACAAGCAAATGCCACTCCAGCTCTGCCCAGAGAAACTGGATGAATATTTACCACCTCAGAGAGTGGAGTCCATTGTTCCACTGCTTCACTTATTATAAGAAATATCTACAGACGATTACAGACTGTTCAGTTAACATTATTATTATAATAAATATTAATTTACCACCAGACCATCCGTAGAAGGATCCGTTCAAAGGTTCCAATGCTCAGCCCAGTGTTACATCTTCAGGTTATCAGTGATTATAATGCCTAGTCCTCAGACTGGGACATGCCTCAAACAGTGTGTGATTGAGAGAGTAATCCAAGCCGACCCTGTCTCCCCTTCCGGCTTTCTTTCTGAAAACGGTGACAGCTGGGCTTTCTCAAGACTTGGTCGCTAATTTATGGGAAGAAAAATGTGCACTTTGTTTATCCATTTCTTTTCTAGGATGAGGGTACAGTATTTGAATAATCAATCACTTTCTGAGCAGTGGGGCCTAATCTTTGCTAATGCTATAATTATGAAGTTGAGAGTTTTAGAACTAAATAGACATACAACTATAATAGGACTCCAAGCATACCAAGCAATCTGCCCTGCCGTCTTTTCAATAGGAGCAGCTAAAGCATTATGATAATGCTGGTGTGAGTGGAGAGGGTGTTAAGGGTCCAGCAGGAGGGGAAGAGGAGACACAAACACATGAAAAAAAACCCCAACAACTTTCCAATTAATTTTTTATATGGTTAGCATTGTGTATTCCCAGAGTGGGAGGGAAATAAGTGCAACGAATCCTTTTGAGCCCGTGGCCGATTTGGCTCAGAGCGCTGTGCCTGTTCAAACTGGAGAAGACTGGCTTTTCGTTATTGGGTTCATCTCGGGCTTCCATGCTTGTTTTCCCAGCTTTGGAGAGCCAATCAGGATCGGACGCCCTTCTGCAAACTCCCAAACAAACAGCAGTCATTTAAGTGGCATTGAATTAACGTCCCCAGGCTAAAGCTGCCCGGCTTATGTTCGTAAGTCCTCTGCAAACGGCTGAGTGGCCCTCCACAGACAGCTATGGATTCTATATAGGCCCCTGTCGTCCACATGCTAATTAATAATGTAACTCGATATGAATAGATCAGGAAAGCCTCAGGGTCGTAACGTGTATTGAATACATTATCTGTAAATGAATACAGAGCTGTGAAAGAGTGCAACGTGGACTGTCGCCATACCATATGGCAGATGGGGTGAGTCTAGTTTCCCTAAACTGGACACCAGTGTAATATATAATATAAGGTCATTCCCTCAATAAAGGCTTCAAGGAAATGTTATGGAATGTAACACCTACTCACATATTCCCTGTGAGTGTATGATTGCATTCAAATGCACAAACGTTAGTGAAGTCTGGTACTGATGTTGGATTATTAGCTCTGAATCACAAACACCTCTCCAACTCCTCCCAGAGGTATTACATAGAGGCCTATCAGTCCAGAGAATCTAGACCCACTGCTCCACAGTCTAATGCTGCACTGAGAATGGAGAACTTAGGCTCATGTACAGATGCTACAAATCATGTTGTGCTTTTTGCTTACTGTTGATGGACATCACAAATGAGGATACCATTAAAGTAGCTGAATTGTATCTGAAGTATATTGTCATGCTTTCTGTCTCGTCCCTTGTTTCCCTTGTCTGCCATGTGCTATGGAGGACATGGCTATGTTTTTAGATTTGTTTCAATCTCCTCCCTTGTTTCCAACCTAGCCCCACCCTCTCATCAATGTTTCCACCTGTGCCTCCTTTGTTGCCCTGCCTTCCCGTTATCCTTACCAGGTGTTCTCCTGTGTATATATACCCCTTGCTTTCAGCGCTCATATATATATATATATATATATATATATATATTTTTTTTTTTATTTTTTTTTTTCTCCAGCAAGTAACAACAAATAAATAATGCTCATTAAATGTGTGTATTGTCAGGCTAAGTACTAGGGAAGGCAGGGAGGAAACTTTAATATAACAAAGGAGACAGACAACTAGAGAACAAGAATTTAACAGACATAACTTAAAGACCAAACACTAAACATTGACCTGAACAGAAATACCTAGAGAACTAAACAGAAACTTAAGGCACAAAGAACAGAAATACTCAGAAACAGAGGGACCTGGGATAACAGCAAGACAACATGATACGTGGAGTGCATGAATTGAAATGGTCAACAAACACTGAGGCTCAAGACAGGCTTATAAACTGGAGGACAACACAAAACACTGGGGAACAACAATCACAACCATGCACTAGCTACAAACTAAGGAGCGGCTAAAACAGGAGACAAAGGAGACAGGAACAAAACAAATCAAAGAGCCATGTGCTAAATAAGCACATGGTGGGAACAGGACAGGGCCAGAGTGTGACAGTATGCACACACACACACATATATATATATATATATATATATATATATATATATATATATATATATATATATATATATATATATATATATATATATATACATATACACACACACACACACACACACATTATTTATTTGTTGTTACTTACTGGAAAAGATGAGTTTCTGCTCTCCTCTCTCTCTCTGTTTTACTCTCTCACTGTGTGTGTGTGTGTGTGTATGTGGATCTGTGTGTGTCTGTTTTATTGACACCTGTTCTCAGAGAAACTCCTTGTACATCTTGTTCTTGGTGGGGAAAAAAAAAACAATCTGATTCAGAGGTTGAGCTGAGCCAAGGTCCAAAGAACAGGCAGGTCAATAGTAAGAGGGTGGAGGGAGAGAGAGAGAGAGAGAGAGAGAGAGAGAGAGAGAGAGAGAGAGAGAGAGAGTGTATATATAACAGTTTGTGGGGTCTGAATTCCCAGAGGACATGGATGATGCTGATGAAATAATGATAAATTTGATGCTGTGTTTTTTTTTCCTGCAGCTTTTATTGCACAAACACACATGTGTAGGGTTGATATAATGACTGACAAGCTGAATATAATATATGAAAGAGTGTGGGTGTATATATTGTATATCAGTACAATTCAGTGTTAATAATTTAACTTAGCTAAATGTGTCGGTGTGTAAATCGGCGAGTGGGTGGATGACGAGAGTTTTATAAAACAAGTAAAGTCTGTGTGTGTGTGTTAGAGTGAATATCACGCTACCCACGCAAAAACACAAGGCCTTATTCCTCAGGCCTGAAGGGCAGCAAGTGTGTGTGTGTGTGTTTGTCTTATCGGATCAGGAAGGTTTCGCTTCCTCTCAGAGAATTCCTGGAAGCGAGCGAAGACTCACACAAAGCCAGGAAGAACGAGTGTGACGGAGGGAGAGAGTGAGAGATTGGCCGCTCAGCCCAAAGCATCGATACATGGGTCAGAGTCATGGTCACTGCGCTTTCCCTGAGGTCAGCTTACACATATGCACACTTAGGTCTGAGAGCTGATTTCCTGGACAAGAGTTAAGCCAAGTCCTGGACTACACAACATTCTGTGTAGACCGAGACTCCCCAGTGGAAGGAACATGTCTAGGACTATGCTTAATGCATATCTTGCAGAACTGACTGTAAAGGGGTCTACAATTTATAACTAATAATGTTTACATTATAGCATTTATCAGAAACTCTTATACTCAACAGCTTCCCATTCTAATCTCAGTGCAGAGGTAGGTTACTGTAGTGTGAAGTCCTCCCCAAGGATTCATGTGCAGTGTAGTGTGGTCTCCTGGGCAGGGAACTAAACCCCGGTCTGCTCTGTAAAATCAGCAGAGTTACTTACAGACTTCACTTTGCTGCCCATTTAATCATGGCCAGGGCCCTCATTTCTAAAACCCTGTGTGGAGTAAAAGTGTGTGTGTGCTCAAAGCCAGAAAATAGCGTATGCCCAAAAAAATTCTGATTTATATAACTCAACACTGTATTCTCTTTATAAATCACAACCTTTAAAACATGCGCAGGTGAACCAGCCTCATGTTCCCCCTCCGTAAGGCCTACATTTACCTATAAATGGTCAATGCAGATAACCTTGTGAATATTTAAATATGAGCTTCTCCATTCATTTTCCCATGAGATAGTGGAGTAAAACGAACACCGAAAGACAAAAAAAGAGAAACTTTGGAGACTGCTTGGTATAAGTTATTGTTTCAGAGGTTGAGGTGAGGTAAAATGTGTTGTTTGGCCTCTGTCGTGGCATTACAAACAAACGCAAGTTAGTTGAGTGGCATGTGGCTGCAGCAGTATACAGCTCATTAAACAGTCATCATCATTTGCAAAAAATATCTTCATGATTTCTGAAAACATGCTGTTGTCTTATTTGTCAGTTAGCCAGTTAGCACCAAAAAGCCATTATGACACAGCACATCAGCCTGTTGCCTGTTTATATAGACCTGTGAGTCTGGGCAAGTTACAGCTGTTTTAGACTCATAATTATCTGTAATTATTACCAGCTGTTTTGCAAAAAGAAACAAGAACTAACATTATTACTTACCTGACTCTCCATTGTATCTCTGGCTGGAAGCACCATGATGGAGAATTGGAGGCATTCACCAACAGTGTGCAAAAATTGAGTGACAGCAACAAATCAATGTTCTGATTGGTTAAACAATCCATGCGATCTGATTGGTCCAGCTAAAGCTTTCCTATTGGTTCATCAATTGGCTTACAAAACATGGTCATGAATCTACACCTGCAAAAAGAGATTCACACAAGGAGCAGAGAAGGTGAATATGTGGATTTTTTCCACCATATTGAAAAAAACCCACTGTCACATTTGGAACCTCAAAAGTGTTTGGTAAAATGTAGAAATAATAAAAAAGTGTTGTTGAATAAGTCATGATAATTACTGAACAGGTCTGCAACTTTAAAAACATGCAATCAATAAAACCAACACATAACCCAAACTCTATAATCTAACCCTAAACATAAATGTAAGTGTAAAACTAATTTAAAGCTCCAGACGGATAAAATCAGCAGAGATTTGTGCTTTTGTAACGCTCTCAGACAAAAAGCCAACAGCACTGTTTTTGTAGCCCTTCGTTGGGTACATTTTTTTTTTTTGCTTAGTGTATTTAGAGAAACAGCGCCACCAGTGCATGGGACCGTGCTTAGTGAAAATAAAATGACTAAAATACATAGTAAGATCTCATTTTTGTAAATCTTCTTGAATACCATGAATCATTGATAGTAACACGTAGGTGACCCTCCAAATTAGGACTGTGACCATTCCAAACAGAGGGGGTCAAGACATACAGTATATCCTTCTCATCTTTAACTGTAAATATTACGATATATATGTAGTAACTTCCATAGTCATGTTTGAAAAAATGCCATAATCCTGTTTCAGACACCTCTAAAGTGGGCCATATAATTTCTCACCTTGTCTCCTGCTTCACGCCCATCACTGCTCATGTTTTCATTAAGTCTGCTGTTGTGCAGCCAGAAAATGCACAGCATGTTAATGTAAATAGAGAACTATCCAGCTTATTTAATACACTTTCTTACGTCTAAACGGACGTCTATGGATGAATGCCAACATAAGCTAGTTTTCTCTTTATGACCTGGAAAGAAATTGACCACTCAGTTGTCACTGTGTAATACCCACACTGGGGATGTGTGCTACAGTTGTTCAAAGCTCAAACTTGACCTGAAATTTCAGACTTTGACACCTCATCTGTCCAAACCTGTGTGGTGCCCCTTCAGCAAGGTTTCTTTTTATTTCGTCCATGGTGAGCAGTTATCAAGTCCATAAGCTAGGAGTGTAAGGTGGGGGTCCATCCTTCCACTGTGAGAAGACAATTCAACCCTAGGGGTCCTCAAGGAGGTGTTATTGTCAGGAAGCCCTTGCTGAAAGAAGGAAATAGATTAAAAAAGTAGATCTCCAAGTCAAACAATGAAGCTGCTGATATTCCCACAACAATCGTCTAGGAATCGTCAGAGTCCAGACCTCAATATCAGTGAACGATGGATGTTTGTGAAAGGCGACAAGCTCATAAGCCTGAACTCTGGGATCATGGACAAACATCTCTGTAGATTTCTTAGAAACGCTAAAAGCAAGCCCCCCAAAAATATAAGCTGTAATAAAGGAAAAGGGTGGACACTTTAAATACTAAAACTGATAATTAGTGAAGACTTGTGGGTAATTTACTCTTAAATATAGGTTTCGTGTGTTTTTCATTGACACTGAAAAATTAATAACTTGTACTTACTGGCTGTTATGGCTGGTATTTTTATATATGACGAGTGTTCGCTGACAAAACTGTGCTTTAAAAAATCAAACACACACACACACAGGTCAACTCTGACGCTAACACTGCCTGTTTTTCTAGAGGGTGTTGTATCCTTTCAGTTCCAAAGTACACTCTCAAGTGGACACCCTTGCAGGGGTTGTGATTTTTAACCTCAAATCTTAACACTCACACACGCACACAAAATTAGTGCACACAAGCTTCCCCTGGCCATAACAAGGCAGTACGATTTGTTCCAGCTACATCTCAAGGCCAAACCTTTCACAGCCCCAAAGTGCACAGAGCCTGAAGGAGAAGGCAGTATTGATACTGGATCAATAACATCCACCACCAAAAACTAGGAAAGGCACCTACACATAACTTTAATACCTCTGTGTAAAAACACCAAGGGTCACATTCACAAAACAATCTTAATCTTTTAAACTCAAGGCTTATTGTTATGACTTATTGTTTATTATCTAGTGAACCCTCAAACAGTGATGTGTTCAGTTATGACACAAATGCATTCCAGCAAAAGGCTTCCCTCTGTTTATCTTTTAATAAATTTAACAATGTCATTCATAACTGGGCATAAACATGTTTTAACATATTTTGTGTTTCAAATAACATCATTCTTAACACCTAAATATGTCTAATAGCATATAACTAATAACACAATATGCTGTTTTTAAGAGCGCATGATTTATTGCACTCACCCACTAAAATGTTTTTTTTTGTATCCACTATAAATGGTACAGTATCTGTACATTTTTTTAATATATCCATTATGAAATATTCATAATGTATTTCTTTTCTGTGTCCATTATCAATTATTCAGTATCTACAACAAATAATTTTATATTCACCATAAATAATATAGTATCTACCTTCAATTATTCAGTATAGATTATGGATTATTCAGTATCTACTCTGAATTATTCAATAAATATTATGGATTATTCATTACGTAAAATTAATTGTTCAATACTCAGCTCTACCTGTCATTCCCGCTGGATGACTCATCTCAGCATGGATATCTCATTGCCTCTCAGATATATCCTCATGGGTTGAAGGCACACCATCTTCAACTTAATCTTTCTAAGACTGAACTACTGGTGCGTCCCGCAAAACCTTAACAATCAACTCGCTCTCACTTTTTCCAGCGAAGGTTGCTAGGAACCTGGGAGTTATGTTTGACGACCAGCTGTCATTTACACATCAAGTGGCCTCTGTTGCCCGCATCTGTCACTTTGCGCTATACAACATCAGACAAATTAGACCATTTCTAACGCAACATGCCACTCAACTACTGGTGCAGGCTGTGGTCATCTCGCGTCTTCACTACTGCAGTGCAGTGCTAACGGGCCTTCCAGCCTGTGCTATAAAACCATTACAGATGATCCGGAATGCAGCAGCACATCTGATCTTCAACAATCCAAAAAGGGCACATGTCACCCCACTGCTCATTGAGCTCCACTGGCTTCCGGTTGCTGCTCGCATCAAATATAAAGCCTGCACGATCGCGTACAAGGTGATGACAGAGCAGGTGCCCTACTACCT
>NC_089819.1:10831979-10854479 GCF_029633855.1 Hoplias malabaricus
TAAAAAGGGCTGAGAGCGAGTATGTAATCTCATCATTAAAATGAGTTTGAATCCTGAGTCTGACACAGCGCTGCTCTCAGAGATGGAGGGAACGAATTAGCAGAACAAAAGGAGGAGTGCAGCAGAGCTCTGGCATGAAAAGCCAATCAGAGATTAGGAGGCAGTCAGCAGAGAGAGAGAGAGAGAGAGAGAGAGAGAGAGAGAAAGAGAGAGAGAGAGAGAGAGAGAGAGAGAGAGAGAGAACAAAATAGAATGAATGAGAGGAAAGAGATAGAGACAGAAAGTGATGGGAGAAGACTGAAAGGAACAAGAAGAAGATGTATACAGTGAATAGGAATAGAGATCGAAATGAAGTGAAAACATAAAGAATGAAAAATGCAAGAGAGAGAGAGACTTACATAAAAGTAGAGATAAAGAACGACGCACCGGAGTGATACCAAAGTGAACGAGTGCATGAATTTGAGAGGCAAGCGTGCCAAGAAACGAGTGAAGGGTGAAAAATGCTGGTAGATTAAAGGCAGGAACATGATAAGAGCAGAGAGAGATACACCTCCCTCACTCTTTCAGGCTTTCATTGTATCTCCACATCTCTCTTTTGAAAAGCATTTCCTCTCTGTCTCTCTCTCTCTCTCTCCCTCTCCTTCTGCTCTACTGGGAAGACTCTACTCTAGATGTGTATTGGTGTGAGGATTTGATGGCATGCACCCTCTCAATAACATGAGAATAACATGTGAAGTCAGGTACCTATATTGGATGATTGGTTCAGGATCACAATCACCACTCTTCCATCACTTCAGGGAATACAGTTCTTTTCTTATATTCAGCCCAGTGCTGGAAGGCTTTATGCCCCTAGCCAGCACGTGGCAATGGGCGTGGTGACTTTAAGCTGCTCCAGAGTGCCCCATTTCATTTAATGCCGTTATATATGGATAAAATATGAGTTGTGGGTGCTGAACGTTTTCGTTGATTCTTAATGCTCAGGATTTATCTCTCTGCTGTGAAATATAAAATAATAATAATAAAAAAAAAATAATAAGTGTATTATGCAAAAAAACTGCTGCTCATATCGTGTAATAACTTTACCAGCTTTTAGAAGCATTAAACTATTCCAAAGTCTGTTTTACGTCACTGTATTTTGAACAAAAAAAACGGTGGGATTCTTCATTAGGATTCCATCTTTTGACTCTCAGGTTGCAGAGATATCAAAGTATAATAAGACACTGAACATTGTTCCATCTGTAAAACTGAAAATTCGTCTCTGCACCATGGTTTAAATATGTGATGATATACAGCAAAATGATAATTGGCAACAAAAAGCAAATATTCATCCCCCTTTTAGATTGAACTCACCATCGATTGCAGATGCTGTTGTTCCACGCTGCCTCAAATCAGCCATTATCATTGCAGTCCCCAAGCAGCCCACCATAGCCAGCTTAAATGATTACAGCCCCATCGTCCTCACCCCCATTGTAACAAAGTGCCTTAAGAGACTGATACTGAAGCACATCAAGACCAGCCTCTCTCCCACTCTTGACCCCCACCAATTTGCTTACAAGGAAAATAGGTCCACAGAGGATGCCATCACCATCACTCTCAACTCAGCCCTACAACACCTTGAACACAGAGAGACCTATGTCCGGAGATTGTTTGTTGATTACAGCTCAGATTGTGCCTTCAACACAAGATTACAGATTGTGCCTTCAACACAGTCATCTTGGACATACTCATCAGGAAGCTGCTCCACCTTGGTCTCTCCTCCCACATCTGTTCCTGGATCATTTCTCACCCACCGCCCCCAGTTTGTCAGGTGGGACCGCCACCTCTCTCCACCCATCAGCACCGGCTCCCCACAGGGCTGTGTGTTAAGCCCTTTACTATACTCGCTCTACATTCACCCTCCTACTTTACCAATTCCATAGTTAAATTTGCAGACGACACCACAATACTTGGTCCCATCTCAGGAGATGAGTCAGCCTACAGAGATGAGATGAGCAAACTGACACTGTGGTGTTCATCAAACAACTTTTCACTCAACACAAACAAAACCAAAGAACTGATCCTGGACTTCAGGAAGAGTAGAGCTGGTCATCATAAAAGGAGACTACATGGAAATAATTCATAATTTTAAATTTCTTGGAGTACACATCACTGACAACCTCTCCTGGTCTACAAACACCGTGGCCACTCTAAAGAAGGCACAGCAGCACCTGCACTTCCTTTGTATTTTGAAAAGTACAATCTAAACCACAAAAATTGTAGACTCTTTTGTTCCCTCATTGGAGGACAATGCAGACACCTCTCCAGAGCAAAAAAAAAATATATATATATATATATATATATCATAAAAGACTTCACACCCTGACCATCGCCACATTGAAATTATGCCTTCAGGAAGACATTATAGGTTATAGGTCAATTAAAACCCCAAAATTAAATCCCCAAAGCTAGCCAGTCTCTAAACAATTATTCACAGTGACAATTGCTACCTGTATTGGTCCACAACCATAGTGCAATATTTAATATTTATTAGTAGTATTTATATTCAGTGCAATATCTGTCACTCAACACTTTATCTTGTTCTGTGTCAATGTTGTCTTGAGTCTCACTTGTTCTGTATGATGATGTATGTATATGTTAT
Organism: Hoplias malabaricus; assembly: GCF_029633855.1. Lineage (NCBI taxonomy): Eukaryota > Metazoa > Chordata > Actinopteri > Characiformes > Erythrinidae > Hoplias > Hoplias malabaricus. The sequence goes on from NC_089819.1 coordinate 10,834,618, forward strand.
GAGGTTGTATGATGCACATACTTTTTTACATACCACTGGATTGGAGAGCTGTAATTTAGTTTTATACATTGACAATAAAAGTATCTAATCTAATCTAATTTAGTTACTACAATGTAATTACATATGAACAACCTATGTACTGACAGTTTAACTATTAATGATGTGTCATTGATACTGATGGAGTACAGTAGTGAGCTTCTTCATTTCATTCAGCTTCATGGTGAAATCTGTGTGTACACAGATGTTCAGTTCCGCATGCACAGCTTGTTTAATCTCCATAGAATTGCAGCAGCTGAACATGAGCTTAAAGTCAGCCCATTTAAAACTCAGTACTCAGTGTTGGGGATAGAGAGGCATTTGACTGTGTGTTCTCAGGAGTGATGGCATACCTTCCAGTACCTCTGGGATGAGTTGGAATGAAGTGTGATCCAAAGCTAATCATTCAACATCAGCACCTGCCTTCATTTTTCTCTGAATAACGTGGGTGAATGCAATCAAATACACAAGGCAATGTTCACTGATGGCATTGACACATTTGTATCTATGATTTGTCTTTGGGGGTTCACCTCTAGCCTATAAAACTCTGTATGCAAGTTTCCAAGTGTACACTGATGTGTTTTGTGATCACATCCAAATTCATCCTTGAGCATCCATGAGCAACACGGCACTTCACTGCTATAAACTGCTACAGCTTCAATTACTGACTCAAATGTGTTCCATCAAGTTCTAATTACTATTCACTGAGATTTACATTCTGCATCAACCCCATCTCTCTCTCTCTCTCTCTCTCTCTCTCTCTCTCTCTCTTTCTGTCTCTGCTTTCACTCCAAAGCCCCTTCCACCCATGCAGCAAACGAGCGATATGAAGTAAATTGCCCAGGAGAGAGAGAAACAGAGATGGGAGGGAGGAGAGACAGGAAAATACACTCAGCAAAGCCCTGCAGACTCAGCCTGTCAGAGGAAGTACAATGTTGTCTACAGGAAAGGGGAAAAAGAAAGGGATGGCAAGTTTGAATGGAGGGATGATAGAAAGAGTGTGAGTGGATGAGTGAAATGGTTTAAAATGCAGGTTGTCTGCATGCACATGCACATTAGCTAAAGCTCAGTGATTTAGGAAAAAAAGTATCAAACTGCAACTTCTTCTGACCGAAAGCCTGTGATCATCACTTGAGACAGTGAGATCTGGTCAAAGGCATTGGATTCTGGAAACTTCAGTGGAAAAGATGAGTGCCGAACAGTTTCTCTCTAACTCTATTAGTTAGTGCTATTTCTTCAAAAGCCAATATTAGGCAACACTGTCTCATTAAAATCACATGCTTTCATTGGCTTTTGGTGTTTTAAGCATGAGCCAATGAAACCTTGCACTTCACGGCAGTTGCCTCTTTTTGAAGGCTCCCACGTGGCCTCCATTTCTGCTGTTTCATCTACTTTTCTCTGTTAATAAGGTGATGTCTCATTGATGTTGTGCAGATATTTGATCTGTAATGAACAAGGTGTGCAGAATGTGTCAGAAATGGTCATTTTCATCAACTAAACAATTAATATATTCTTTGCATTTATCATTACACTGACTTAACATAACCAGGGTAAACTCTTCCCACATCAAACAACACCCTGATTAAGCTCTCAATCACTCAGAACATCACAGTGCATACAAAAATATAGAAAAACTAGTGATAAGACACATGGCAGCATACAAAATGCTCTGTCTCTACTTAGATTTATTTCACTCTGCAGAGCATGAGTGTGTACACACCATGAGTCCTCAGTCAGCAGATTAAATCCTAAAGAAACTATACTTGCACCAGCCTATTTCCATACGGCTGGCAGGATGGTGACTAGGGGGACTGCAGAAACTCTTTGGATCCAATAGTCACTAAGAATGACGCTGTAGTTCATCCTCATTTTCACACCACCTAGTTCTGCTGAGGGTGGCACATTGACACTACAGGTAGTGCCGCTGCCACAGAGCCCGAGGGTCTAGGGGTGATCCTTGCCGCTGGTCACTGTCTGTAAGGATTTGGTGTGTTTTCCCTGTGTCTGGGTGGGTTTCCTCCAGGTATTTGAGTTTCATTCCACAGTCCAAAAACACATGTAGGTAGGTGGAATGACTGTGTAAAATACAGCAGGCAAGATGTTTGGGCATTGAATATTTAATTGTGCAGAATATGGGTGTTTAGATGTTTCTGTTGGAAAAAAGAAATAAACACTGGACAAACTTCCCCCTGGGAGTAGCTAGGCATGAGAGAGAGCGAGAGAGAGGGTGAATTATACATGAGTGTAACACTCGGCTGGCAGGCTTGGCCTCCTCATTGACATAATTGCAAATGATATCAAACAGAGTAAATAAAGTACTATTGAAAATATATAAACACTCAGTTGTTCAACTCAACAAGTTCAAGGGAGCTAAATGTGGCTCTGTGTTTTCTGCCATTTACCTCTTTCCCAAGCTGTTTGTAAATGAGTTCAAGAGGTAAGAGGATTGTGTGTAATAGGTGGCTGTTGTTCATTTGACTTGTATATGGGTCAGGCTTTGTTAAATCAATTGCTAAAATACTGACACAAAAGTCAACACAACATGAATAGGCTGTGTAAACATCACCAGGTTGGAGTGACACAAATCTACTTTTTGTCCCTGCACCTGACATAAAACTGTCAGCATCCAGTGAAGCTGCCATGCGACGACAGGTTAGAGGCATTCAAAATGTGGGGCGCCCCCCACAAGGAATAGCAGGGGGTCACAAGTGAGAGGTGGGATTGAAAACAATAAAGATTTAAATGGTTTTGAATTTTTTTTTATTTCTGTACAATGACAGGTTTTACATGACAATTTTACTTTATAACAGGATGTACACATGTGAAAGGTAGCACCATAATATTTAGGCTGCTTATGGATACATGGATGAGGAGAGAAGGGCCCCCAGAGAAGGAGCATGTGTTATGTTCAAATGAGCAGAAAAGAGTTCTCCACAACTGGCAAATGGGAGACTCCAGAGGAAAATTTTGAATGTCTCTGGGTCACAGCCAGTAAAACTGCAAACAAGAATTTCATCTTTACAGGCTTAAAGGCCAGTGTTAGTCAATTTTCAGTTTCATTTCAAAAACTCTTATGACAACTGATGTTTATTGGAATTTTAGCTTTAATTCTTATAGGCTCTACTAGCACATCTGTGCAATTCCCAGTCCTGTGTTGGTATTAAGGATTTATTTTTTTTCCTGAAAATGAAATATTTCTCTCAGATAATTATAGCAATTACACATGTTTTGTTATACACATGTTTTGTTATACAGATGTTTTTTTTCTTTGCGTGTATTGGCCGAAATGCATATACTTTTATGCAAACTCCAAAAAAGGGGTCGAACAAATGTGTGGGTAATAACTTTGTTTCAAGCACGTGATGCTCGTTTAAACTCACCTGTGGCAATTAACAGGTGTGGGCAATATAACAATCACACCTGGAACCAGATTAAAATGAGTGTGCATGTGTTCGCCATCCTAAGCATGGAGTACAGAAAGAGGAGAACTGTCTGAGGACTTGAGAACTGAAAAATGTGGACAACTATCAACAATCTCAAGGTTACAAGTCCATCTCCAGAGATCTTGATGTTCCTTTATCCATGGTGTGCAGCATAATCAAGATGTTTACAGCCCATGACACTGTAGCGAATCTTGATGAACGTTGCAGGATAGTCTGGATGGTGGATAAGCCCCAATCAAGTTCCAAAGAAATTCAAGCTGTCCTGCAGGCTCAGGGTGCATCAGTTTCAGCGCAAACTATCCGTTGACAATTGAATGAAATGTAACACTATGGCAGGAGACCCAGGATGACCCAACTGCTGAAACAGTTACATAAAAAATCTAGAATGCAGTTTGCCAGAATGTAATTGAGTAAGCCAAAATCCTCCTGCGAAAATGACTTGTGGACAGAAGAGACCAATATAGAGCTTTCTGGTAAAGCATATGATTCTACTCTTTACCGAAAACCTATGAAGAAAGAACACAGTACCTACAGTCAAATATGGTGGAGGTTCACAGATGTTTTGGGGTTGTTTTGCTGCCTCTGGCACTGGGTGCCTTGACTGTGTGCAAGGCATCATGATATCCGAAGATTACCAAATTATTTTGGGTCACAATATGGTGTCAGAAAGCTGGGTTTTAGGTCATGGGTCTTGAATAAGTTAGAATAAGTGATGCTTAGCGCAAGAGATTATTATCGTGTAGCTCTTTATATTAGAGAAATCATGAAAGATGTAGACTCTGAAAGCAAGCTGAGTGAAGGATATATAAGAAGAGCATTACTAGGAAGTTTTATTTCTTAAATGATGAATCAGAAAACTACTGTGACCTGTTGACACTGTACAGAGCTGTGGGGTTTATAGTGTCAACTCTCATCTGGATTTTCTTCCCTGAGAATCTCAGCGCTGTCAGTGATGGACACCGAGAATCAAGACATTTCCAACATGAAAATGTCACCCAGAGGGAGATGGAGCCTACTGGAAACCTCACACTAAATATACTTTTTTTAATAAAAATGCAGCTCAAAATACACCAGAAAATCAGCCTCTGGAACATTTCACGTAAAATAAATATATGTTGCATTTTAATATAATTGTATCATGAAAGATTCTGTAATTCATCACTTATTATGATAACTAGGAACTATTGTCAAAGCAATGCTAAAGACACTTGAGGCTCTCAAGGACATTTTATGCAAAGGTGCATGTTAATTTTCCAAGGCAAAGCTTTGGGTTAATTATGCTGATATTAGTAAATGTAATTTAATAATGCTGGCATATCAGTGATGGTCTCTTACTGTACTCTAGCTACTAGGAAGTGGTTTCTAAGAAAGTGGGCAGTAAATAAATATCCCAGTAGACCTTTGCTAGTATGGGACCATGTTTATAAGCTTGGGGTGTGTGGGCCGCAGATTGCAGGGCAGAGTAATAGCAGTGTCAAAAGGCTGGCAGAACACCGCTGAGTCTCTACTGGACCAGAGAGACTGGATATATGGAGGGAAGCATGCTTATTCTAACCATAAATCAGTCGAATAATAACAACTGTCTCCCACACATTGTCTCCTACACACACAGTAGCATATTGCCTGTAAATCAGCCATATTGATTATAACGGCCCCATTGACCCCATTTTGGGGGATGGATTGCCTGTTATGTCGTGCTTTAGTAAGACCTTTAAAAAAGATTAAGATTGTATCGCTTCGGCTTTTGTACAGATTCCAATAAAAGTGTTAAAAGGCAAGTGTGTGTGTGTGTGTGTGTGTGTGGAGTGATTGACAGAGGAAAACCCATCAGCCGCCTAGAGCTGTATCTGCAAGGCCATCAGGAGCAGTTAGAGCCTCCACCCTTCAAACATCTCTACACCAACGGAAAAAGACAATTACTACAGCAAACTAATCCGTGGAAAAGGCTTTGCCCCAGGCTTCTGTTCAGAAGACTACACACACTCACTCCCTCACTTTCTCTCCATTTCAATCTCATACACTAACCACCTAAACATTTCCTTGTACATTCTAAACATTAGCCTTACTCCAATGCTATTCATTTTATAAAGACATACATTGAGCTTACACTCACTGCTCACTTTTCCTCCAGCTTTTTAGCAAGTGTGCAAAAAAAACAAAACAAACCTAGACCCCATTGAACATTGAAAAAAAAAAACAACATTTTTAAACTGTTATTTCTTTTCAGGAATTTGGAAAGAAATGTTCTCTCCCAGGTCTCCTCTCAACTGACCGTATTTAAAATCTAGACAAATTCTAGTCTGGTTTAGGAGCTTTGTATGAAACTAAATCTGCACTGTTAAAAAGTACAACATTTCATCTTCACTCTCTCAGTTCTGTTTCTTGTTGCATTCTAGTTCTGCTTGATCTCAGCACAGCCTTTGACACATAAAATGCTTAGAAAGTTGGTCTGTGGAGTACAGTGTTAACCTCCTCAGTGATAAAACCTTTTCAGTCAGAATAGGAACATTCATCTGCTGCCCCCATCAAATGGAGCATCCCTCAAGGTCCAATTGTATGTCTTTTTTTTAATTTTCATTATACAAGCAATTATATGTGGCCCTCCCAATGCTATAATTAGCCTAAGCAACAAATTCTTATGAAAGGCAGATTTCATTAGCTTTGGACCATTACTAAATTAAACCTATTTTCTTTTTGTCACTTAGGTCATCCTCACAAAAACTACTCTCAGCGGCCCAATTACACCTCAAAACAAAAGGTTTCTGAGCATTTTCTGTGGCTACCCGCAGGCTCTGGAATAATCTTCCACCTACTATTAAGTCCTGTCCCACTACTGAAGTGTTTAAATCAAATTTAAAGACCTTCTCTTTAATCTGGCTTTGGGTAAAGATTACATTTGCCTCATGGTTTTTAGTCCTGTCCACTCTTAATTTAGTTTTAATGTTCTCTTACTCTTTTTATTCTGTCATTTTTTATTTCAGTTCTTTTGATTTGTTCCAATAATCTTTAAAAATTTATTTCCGTATATGTTATTATTGTTAATTCAACTGCACCAACTGAAAAGCACTTTGGGTCCCCAATAGTTTTACAATTACAAGTAAAGATGACTTGAGTTGTCTTACTAGAAACCCAGACCTTGTGTTTACACTCACTGCCAACACACTCACCCTACACAAAAGTCTCGATTTGGTTCACGGTACAGTGTGGACCTCAGGGTTCGGTACAAGCACGGTAAAATCTGACCAAAGTAAAAAAAAAATGTGACCTCACTGGATGTATACACATTTCTCTGCCACTGATCTTCTGCTGATTACAGTCCACTTTTGCTAGTACAGACCACGCCTGTAAAGGCTGGAATGGGGAGGTAAACTCAGAAGTCTTTGGGGAGGAGTTCAGTGTGGCTAGGTGAATACGAGAAAAGGGTGGAGACGGGGTGGAGATGGTAGCAAGTTTGTCCAATGTGGAAATGACATGAGTTTGCAGGTTATATATAGGGCTGAGGGTAAGAGTTTGACCTTGGTCTTACTCCCAAAATTATGTTATTACATAACTTAAATAGAATACAATATGAGTGCACAGAATACCAAACACCACCACATGGAAAGCTAGTCTCACATTTGGCCAAAAATCCTATGTAGTTGTATACTGTTGTTAATTTATCAGTGCCTCAACTGAGAGAAAGAGACCACCACTGAACCACCAGTTTAACATCCAGTGCCATGTCATTACCGTGTCAGGGACACTGCTGTTCAAGTATGATCCCCTACTCAACCAGTCACATATAAGTGGCCATTTTTATAGAGATCTGTTTGTGTTCAGCTTATACTTTCATCAATAATCTGTTTCTGGCCAAGAGTTTATCACCCCCTTCTACTCCACTCATCATTGGACTGCTTGTCTATATATTAAACTGTGATGGTAGATCATTCTCAGCACAGCAGTGACACTCCATGGAAGTGGTCAGAAAAAACTGACCATTGATGAGAACCAAGAGAATAGCTTAGACAAACCATACCAATAGATATAAATGTACATCAGCAAAGCAGAGCTACAGTGAAGGTGTTTCTAAAAAACTGGCCTCTCATTGTTTGTAGACTGTCATCACTAGGAGAAAGACATGTTTAATGGTAGGATAGAAGGGCGGTGCATGAAACTGTACCACTTTAGCTGTAAAAAGTTTTAACTGTACTGTAACTTTACTTTCCATCGTGGGTGGGCCACATTTTAAGCTTCCATTACAAGCAGTGGGACACTACACTGATGAGGTTAGATGTTCTCTGTGTTTTATCTATCTTTAGAAGCCATTAAGGAGAATAAAGTGACTGAGTGGGACTGTAAACCTTCTAAGACTAACTTTAGCCTCATAAACACAAGGCAATAAAAGACTAAGAGCAATATGTAGGGTTATAGTGTACATTCATAATGCTACATAAACTTTTTATGATAAGTGATATAAACCTACCTGAGCATCTATAAAAGCTTTTTCCAATAAGATTTTGAGTGCCGTAAAATCTGCTTTAGTCAGTTTCAGCCTAGAATGTGTTATCAGTGACAGCCTATTGCTTATTGGAATAAGCCGTTATAGAGTTTTAGGTTGATTTATTGCAGGTTGCAGGAAAGGGTTAAATACACTATCAGCCAAAATGTTAAACTAATCTCCATGATTTTACACACATTAATCATTTTATTAGTTCTACGAATGATATGTTTGCACTTTTGTCATTCTACTATTCCAGGCTGTATTCCATTGGTTGCTTTGCATACTTTTTTCACCCACTTTCACACAAATAAATATAATAATAAATGTTACTTAGAAAGTGTTTTTTAAAGATCCAGAAATGCTGATTAATATGGAAATTAACATGATGACAAAAAAAAATTAACTTACAAACATGAGCGAACATGTACTCCATAACACAGTACTTTACAGAGGAGTAAATAACATCAGTTAACCTATTATAAGCTTCTGGTAAGAGTGAGGGCAACAGAAGGATGGAGAGTTTGCCTGTTGAACACTGATTTATGATGCTCAGGACCCCCCCACTAGACCACCACAGAGCAGCTTCTATTTGGGTGGTAGATCATTCTTAGCACTGCAGTTACACAGAAGTGATGGTGGGTTAGTGTGTGCTGCACTGGTATGATTGGATCAGACACAGCAGTGCTGCTAGAGTGTTAACACACCTCAATGTCAGGTAGACAGCAGTCCACCACAGGCAACAGCATCCCGTGACAACTGAAAATGGACTAGAAGAAGACCAACACAAACTGTACAGCAACAGAAAAGCTACCGTCTTTACATCTACAAAATAGCACAACAAAGTAAGTGTGTTTAACACAGTGGACAGGGAGTGGGCAGTGTTTATAAACTCCTTCAGCACTGCTGTGTCTGATCCATTATTACCTGCACGAAACACATTAACCTGGACCTGACCATTAAGGAACAGGGTAAAAGGGGACCCTATATGGTCAGTGGAGTAATTCTAGTTTCTGCTAGAATTTCTCTATGCACATTTCAGAGTTGATTTAGCATCAAGATATTTGAATATTCCTTGCTTTTTGATTTAGTTTCATACTGAGTCATCCAGTAAACACTTTGTATGTGGTCCATCTGAGATACTTTAAAGTCCTGCAACATAACAGTGTTGTCTAGAGTTTTATTTGGTGCAACAATATTGGATTCAATTGTCATAAAGTGGGTATATTCTCTGCTTATGCAGAGAATACTGCAACTTCAAACACAGCTCAGCCAGTCAGAAATTAGGACTGGAGCTCTCCATTTTATAACTTTTGATTTACAATGAAAACATTCTAACTGTAGCGATAGCTGTGAAGGCCATTGCAGACTGGGACTTCTTCAGACTAATAATCTTGTTTATAGGGTTATAAGGTTAGGCAAATTGTTCTTTCACACACAATATTTTCCACAAACACCCAGCTTTCCCCATGGGACAGTACAGAGCTGACTGCTGATGTGGTGTGCAAACAGACAGATTGTGATATGGCCTATGGTGTGTGTGTGTGTGTGTGTGTGTGTGTGTGTGTGTGATTTGAAAGAGGCTAGATGGTGTTGTTGTTTAGAGGTCTGGTCCTGCCTGTGACCTCACTACTTGTCATTGGTTCAGGCGTCCAAAACAAACACATTCTGACATGGAGAAAGCGGTAAGAAAGACTTCAATCGTAAGTACAGGAGATGAACAAAATAAAATGTTTAAATCAAGTCTGTTTCCTAAATTGTGGTTTAAATGTTGCATTAAATTCTATGTCTCAGCCTAAAACTTATCCTAATACTAATAATAAAAGTAATAAATTCAAGGTAATCTACTAAACAATTATACTCTAAAGTACACACTAAACCCAAATTATACTTCTGTATCAAGCCTACGTCTTATGTAACATGTCAACACGAACCCTATTCTATTTCATGGCTAGAGATTTCCTCAGACATGGTGTGGACATCAGGGATGAATAAAAAGGCTGAACAAAGGAAAGATATGAATGTCTCCAGGAAAAAAAAAAAAAAAACCTCAGTGCGGGACCACACGGGAAAAAACGTGCTGGCTTTGTACTGTATTTGTTTCTTTCCTAGAACCTCATGTGAACAATGCTCTGTTCCAAACAACAACATACTCCCTAAATAGTGCACTTTAAAAATGTATAAATCGAATACAGCAACACCACAACATTGTGTACAACATAGTATAGAGGGACATGTTTGTGATTCAGCCCTAGTGGTGTGGTGGTGTAATTGTAGAGCAACACAGGCACCAACACAGAAGTATAAATGCTCACAGTGGAGTAGGGCTCTTGCGTAGCCTACAGCATAGGCTCTACATTGAGTCAACACAGAAGTATAAATGTGTCTTAATACTATACGATAAAAAATTAAGTAATATTTCAATAGTAGTAAGGTAGTGATTACTAATATTAGAAAATATGATCTATATTCTAATACAGTAAACTAAATACTATAATGCATCAAACAGAATACCTAAAATGAAATATAAAGTTATGTAGAATATAAGTTGATACCAATACTATCAAGCTTGATACTAATTGTTATAATTCCAATACTGTAAAGTTTAATACTAATTCTAGTAGTGTATATTCATTCATTCATTGTCTGTAACCACTTTTCCAGTTCAGGGTCACGGTGGGTCAAGAGCCTACTTGGAATCATTGGGCGCAAGGCAGGAACACACCCTGGAGAGGGCACCAGACAACACACACACATTCACTCATGCCTACGGACACTTTTTGAGTTGCCAATCCACCTACCAATGTGTGTTTTTGGACTGTGGGAGGAAACCGGAGCACCCGGAGGAAACCCACGCGGACACAGGGAGAGCACACCAAACTCCTCACAGACAGCCACCCGGAGCAGGGCTTGAACCCACAACCCTTGAACCCTGGAGCTGTGTGACTGTGACACTACCTGCTGCACCACCCTGCCGCCCTAGTAGTGTATATCTTGATGCTAATTCTGTAAAGTTTGCTTGTAATTCTAATGATGTAAACTTTGATACTAACATTCATAATGTTTGATACCTATACAGTTTAGCTTTATGCTAATTATAGTACTTCAAATGTTGATAATGCTTTTTCTAATATATATATAATATATATAAGGCGGCACGGTGGCGCAGCAGGTAGTGTCGCAGTCACACAGCTCCAGGGGCCTGGAGGTTGTGGGTTCGATTCCCGGTCCTGGTGACTGTCTGTGAGGAGTTGTTGTGTTCTCCCCATGTCCACGTGGGTTTCCTCCGGGTGCTCTGGTTTCCTCCCACAGTCCAAAAACACATGTTGGTAGGTGGATTGGCGACTCAAAAGTGTCCGTAGGTGTGAATGTGAGTCTGTGTTGCCCTGTAAAGGACTGGCGCCCTCTCCAGGGTGTATTCCCGCCTTGTGCCCAATGATTCCAGGTAGGCTCTGGACCCACCGTGACCCTGAACTGGATAAGCGGTTACAGATAATGAATGAATATATACACATATATATATAATAAAGACTTATAATAATGCTATAAAGCTTTATATGGATTCTAATTCTGTAAAACTTATAAAATACTAATATTATTACTGTAATATTATGCTGTAATATCACTGATTATAACACAAAGACTGTCTCTGTAAAAATCCCTTAGAAATAGGGTGTACTATAGAGTGGAGAGACAGCTCAACTTTCCTCCCTGGAGAAATTCATACCAGATGAACTGGCTACAGTCTTTGAACTGATTCAATGACTTACTCAAAGGATTCAGCTCCACTTCCCAGAATGTTTTCTGTCTGTCGCAGTGTTCAGTGAATGAACAGAGTTTAATATTCATGATGATTCCAGAGAGATGTATTTGTAAGTTGCTATAAAAGAAGCTTTTAGAAATTCACCAGACATCATCCTGGAAAATCATTCTTAAACCACAACCAGATGGACCTGCTGTATAACAGGGAGCCTGGGCTACTTTAGGCTGGACCACACACACACACATAGACACACACTCACTCAAACATTCACCCACACTCCAACACTCTCTATTCAAAACCACTAACTCAGAGACATTAGTGGACCTCTGCTTCCAGACACACTAGTGCTATTGTGGGAAGTACTCTCTAGGGGGGCACACACACACACACACACAGAGAGTCATTTCCTCACGCTGAATCACGTCATTATTTGCAGCCTTTGCAGTCGGCTCGTTTAACTCATCTCTTGACCGTGAAATCAAGGACTGTAGAGGCACCTGCCCACACACACACACACACATGGCAACAGAGAGTAAAATACACACACACATACATACAGACCACTTAGAGTGGGATGGGGAGTGTTCTGAGCTATAGGGGAAATGAAATGGAAAACCCTAAGTGATAGTTATGAGTAAATGAAAGAGAGAGAGAGAGTGAGAGAGAGAGAGAGAGAGAGAGAGAGTGAGAGAGAGAGAGAGAGAGAGAGAGAAACACAAACACAAATACACATCCAGAGTAAACAGAGAGAAACCGCAACACAAAGTGACAGAGGGAGAGAGAGTCATAGAACACAGGGGAAGCCATGGTGAAGAATATGTTTTTCTTCATCATCTCTCATCCTTTCTAAAGCGGCCGATGACTGTCTCGCCCTAACTCTGCTCGTACTGACTGTCTGACCTGTGCTCAGCCTGCAGGCCCCTAGGGATGCACATACTGAAAGGTAGTCGGACCACACACACACACACACACACACACACACACACAAATAAACATACACACATAGCCCGATACACAGCTACAACATTAATTAACAACTAACCACTCTGTATAGGGAACACTGTATAGGGAACACAAAACATTATATAATGCTCGCCCATTTCTCCTGCTTCCCACTCATCACCTTTAAGATCTGACTGTTCACTGGCTGCCTAATGTATTCCAAACCTTGACAGGTGTCATAGCAAAATGGCAATCAGTGTATCAATGCAGTCACTTTACATGTCAGTGGTTATAATCTTGTGGCTAATCTGTGCATATATTGCTTCAGTGCCAAAATACATACTTATTTGCAGTGGTGGGGGTGGAATGGCTGTGACCACATCCTCAAACGTGTGCAAGTTACACTCTATGTCCAATAGTTTTTAGACACACCTTATAATTAGTGAATTCAGCCCACACAGCTTACACAAGCTCAGTGTAAATCGTGATGTCAATGGATTTTGACGTTCCGGAGCCAAAGTAGAGGAGTATAAAGCACCCAGCACTGAGCTGGGAAGCAGTGGAACTGTTCTCTACAGTGATGGAGCTATGTTCATTACCTGTGGGATGAGTTGGAATTGTTTTTGAGATCCATAACTAATCATACAACATCAGTACCTGACCTCACTGTGTATGTGGTTGAATGTTCCAGCATCTATGGGAAAGGCTTTGTATAAGAGTAGAAGATGTTACTTTATCAAAGGAGGACCAACTCTGAAAAGATCCTTTATTCCTGAATAAACCTGCATGGTTAATTTAACCTTTTGTATTTTGTAAGACTTCCATGTAGGCATAAATAAAGCTGAGTATATATGAATATAACTCTCAAAGCAGAGGACTTTCAACAGCTTCACTTCTGTTTTCTCTGTAATGTAAACATTTTAAAATATTAAAAACATTGATGCAAAAAAAAAAAAAAAGAAAGAAAACCGCAGTTCTTTGGAGCTTCTTTGAGATTTTGCTTGAATATATTTGTAGTTTTCCACAAATGTGTGTGTGTGTGTGTGTTGAGGGGGTGGATTATTCAGTACAACAGCTGAGATCTGGACATGGGGCTAGAAGACTGATGGTGAGGGCTTGTCTTATTTACTTTTTTTCCCTGTTTAGTCTCAAGCTGAAGATGCATAGCGGATATTTGAGAAAGCTAAAATGTTTTGATCTCTCTCCTGAACACTGCCCAAGGCCATACATTGCTGAACAGTTATTGACCGCTCAGAAACACACAAACACACTCACACATACGGCACACATTTTGGACCATTTTTAAATCTTTTTCCCAGCTTTTCCACAACTGCTACAGTCCATCAGCTCATTACTGAGTCACACAGAGGCCAAAGAAACAAGAGCAAAGTTCAAAAGTATAGTTTGGACCAAAATCAAAATATGTTCTCAAAATTTTTTTTGAAAATGTAGTCGGCATAAACCTTCGTACATGACGGCCTACAGACTACAGAAACCACTTAAAACATTGTTAAATTGGACATTCTAGGTCTGTCTCAAAATCTAGTAACATTCTAACCGACGTCCTGTCCTAAACAACACTGTTCAACAACTGGATTCCGTGACTGTTCCTTTAAATGAGAATGAGCCACAGCTCAGTTCACAGCAAGAGCCCAGGAAGGAGGAGCTGAATATCTTTTTAGCCATTTTTGCAGGGTTCTCCTTCTTTTCTGTCCTTGTTTTCACCATATTTAATCAGTACACTAATTTCTCCATGCTTATTGTGTTTTACATTTTTCTCTCTCTATTTAAATTCATCTTAGTACTTTCATATCAATACAGATCCAGTCCTGATTGGACAGCCTTAGACAAGGAAGCTGGACAATCCTGAGGTGTCCGTACCCTACTTAAGGTGCAAACCAATATCAGAACCACACATATTATCCCATGTATTCAGACATAGTCAGACCACATGACACTGACTGGCTGGTCTTATTTCACAGGTGGTAAGTTGGTAGGCTTAAAATCCACAAATTAATGTGCACATGCAGGGATTATTGGGCAGCACGGTGGCGCAGCAGGTAGTGTCATTGTCACACAGCTCCTGGGATTGTGGGTTCGAGCCCCGCTCCGGGTGAATGTCTGTGAGGAGATTGGTGTGTTCTCCCCATGTTTGCATGGGTTTCCTCCAGGTGCTCTGATTTCCTCCCATGATCCAAAAATCCATGTTGGTAGGTGGATTGGTGACTCAAAAGTGTCCGTAGGTGTGAGTGTGTGTCACCTTGTGAAGGACTGATGCCCCCTCTAGGGTGTGTTTCCACCTTGTGCCCAGTGATTCTGGGTAGTCTCCGAACGCAACACAATCCTGAACTGGATAAGCGGTTACAGATAATGAATGAAGGAATGAATGCAGGGACTATATATATATATATATATATATATATATATATATATATATATATATATATATATATATATATATATATATATATATATATATATATATATATATATATATATATATATAATGTTTTAGTAAGTCATTTCTATTACATGGATATTAGTACCAGATTGAATTTCACTTGATATACTTCAGTTTTAATTATAGAGCGCTTTTTACAACTGATGTTGTCACAGAGAAGCTTTAAAAGATTATTTCAGTTATAGCTCCAAATGAACTGCCAGCAATGCAACCAGGGCAAGGAAGAACTCCCCGAGAACACGTGGAAGAAATCTAGACATAGTCCTCTGTGAATGAAGATCTAGTTATAACGCTGACATTAATGGACATTAGCTTATCAAGAACAGACAAGAGAGCTATAAAAGGCTATGCTAATGTCCAAGTGCTGGTCATATCATCAAGAAACTGAGAGTGCGGTCCCCAAAGATGCCTCAGACATCTGTTCAAGAGGTCAGGAGTCCAAAAGAATGAAGTATAGTTTACCTCAGTTTTCTGGATAGAAGGCAGACATATTACCCACTATGCTACACTTAGCACATTTTGTGACAGTGATATATATTTACTCCCCTTTCAGAAAACAAAAGAAATTAAATGAATGAAAAAAATAAACACATATTTTAAATGTATACTATAGCTGTTACACCCCATATCCAAATCATTTTGTAGCATGCAGTAACACTCTGAATTTATGATTTGTTAATATTTGAAACTTTGTTTTGCTAGTACAGACCACGCCCATGAAGGCTGAACCACACTCTCAGAAATAAAGGTAGCAATCTGTACCTAGAAAGGTATGTTCGCTTCTCACTGTGGCAGTACCCCTTAAGGGTACATAAATGTACTTTTATTCATAGGAACAAATGTGTACCTTTACAGTATGCACCTTATGGGAACAATTTTGTACCCTAGGAAACAAAGTAGTACCTTTCCCACACAATGGTCATGGGTAAAATATTGTGAGTGGTACAAATATGTTCCCATAGGGTACAGCCACAGTGACAAGAACAACTGTACATTAAATATGACAGTTATGCTTCTTCTACTGTTCTACTTTTGGATGACAAATCTGTACTTTTTTAAAAAAATAAAACAGGGGAAAAAACATATTTTTGTTACAGTTTTATTAGAGTTACAGCCACTAGAATATTACATGTCCTGTCTCAGTGACATTTAAGTTTAGTCCCCCAGGTGTGGAAACAGTAATGAAACATTTAAAATTTACAGGCATACCTGCATCGAAGTAAAAATATAAATGCAAGGTAAAAATAAGTGACAAAAAACACTAGATGTATACTAAGCACTTAGATAAGCATTGTTAGATCATAAACAAAGTTCTAACAATGATTTAAAATAAAAATTTAAATGCAACGATGGCTCTGCCCGGAACACATTTGAATCAATCACCTTGAAGTTTACATTAGAGCTATCCAGGGGTGGGAACACCATAACAATGTAGCAGCTTACATTCAAATGTTAAAACAGCACAACGTAATGTCAGTTAACTATATGCAGAACAGTAAAATTATCAATAAACAGAATTCATAAAGATAATTTATGGATCACACTCATTACTCAAATTCACTGAATAAATTGAAGGACATAAAGGTATCAAACAGTAACACTTTACTCAAGGACGGTATTCATCTGAGCACACGTCTTTTTCACAACTTATATTACAAGTTTAACAACTTATATCTAAGGCTTATTCCTACAAGCTGCAGTGATCCAATCATGGTTGCTTTTGTCCATGAATGACACAAAGCATTATTATCAGCATTGAGAATTTTTGGAAGAAAATACATTAAAGCCGTTCTAAGCCCTATGAACACTGCCCTTCACTGAAGTTTTACCAAAAGAATATAAATTAATTACATACATGAACATGGCCACAAACAAATGGCCATCAACCCTGTATGTGTCAAGGGCCTGCAAGTCAAAATCTTCCCCTGGGATTACACAAATCCAGTAATTGTCGGGAGGCAAATTTAGACATAATTTTGGGAGGTGTGGCGAGCTTGTCTGATGCGGAAATGATGTATAGGGCTGAGGGGAGGAGTTCGGTCGTATCATGATGGTGTCTCTTGCAGTGTTGTCTGAGGGCTCACTCAGAATGAGGTCACACTCAAACAGTGTTTTCTGACAGTGGTATTATTTTTAATCTTGCTTTGACAAAAGTTCTTTTTCAAATGTTTGACAGACCCCTTACAAAGTTTGTCCTAAAGAGCTGAGACATGACTTATCTATTCTTACAAAGACAGAGCTTCTTTTAGCTTCTTTTATTCCCAGTCATGATACTCTCACCTGTTACCAATTTACCTGCTATTTGCAGAATGATTATATATATATATATATCAGTGGTGATTGCTCTAAGACTGCAAGGGAAGCTCAGCTTCCCCTAAAATGTCAAAAAATAAGTGATCAAATATATAATGTTGTGTGTACATTTCATTGAATAATTATGCACTACAACGCGCTCAACTTTTGTTCAGAATCAGCTTCTTATCACTGGTAAAGACGCGGCTTTCCTCTCAATCATTCCCGCAGTTTCACAGTGCTTTAAACAGTGCGGACGCTGAGCGTCCACAGAGTTCAATAGCGAAGCAGCACAGCAAAGGGCAATGAAACGAGACGAGTCATTGGATAAATGCTGGGCTTTGTCCCGCCCATCGGATGCTCAGCTTCTGCATGATGATTGGATGATCTGTCTGAGGCTGAATCCCTTTTTGATTGACAGTGAAATGAGTGAATCAGCGATCCTTTGGTGGAAAGATCCGTGGGAGCACAGGCGGACACACTTCACATGGGCCAAGGCCGTTTAAGCAGCCTAGCTCTGCTGGCCATTGAGGGGACACTAGTGAAGTCCCTGGAAAAGACGCCTTGTTGGTACGACAGGGTCACAGATCATTTTCTTGAAAAGGAACGGAGGGTAGAATTTACGTATAAATAAACCGACACATTTTATGATGTAGGGCGAAATTGATCTTCCCCTCCTTGGGAGACTAGCATTCGACACTGATATATATATATATATATATATATATATATATATATATATATATATATATATAGAGAGAGAGAGAGAGAGAGAGAGAGAGAGAGACACGTTGGTACTTAATAAATGCACTCTTAATAACGAAAATATATTGAGATGATTAAGAAACTGTTGAACTCTGTGAACATGGAGGGCCTTTAATTAGCCCTTGAACACAAACCCTGGCTCCTCATTTAATAGAAACTCCATATGGCCTCCACTATACAAACACTTGTATAAATATTGTAAAAGAAACAGAACTAAAAGGTCACACTTCATGCTGTAACTCTTTCTAAACAATGAACACAAGCACACCTCAGTTTCCTGCCAACAACATAACAGCAAAGGATTAAATATTATAACGTTTCACATCACACTTTACCACTGAGCAGTGAAATGAGATATGCACACTGAGACAAGTAAGAAAGACACAATAAGAGAACAGGGTGTTCTTTCAAAATAAATGCCACGCCACATATGTATCCTGTTACAAGGTGAATCTCAGAGAGAGAGAGAGAGAGAGAGAGAGAGAGAGAGAGCAGAAAGAGAGAGCGAGAGAGCTCAGAAAACAAAAGGAAGGAAGCTGAAAAAGTGAGAGCTGAAGGAGAAATAGATAAAAAAAAAGGTGGAGAAACAGAGAGGCTGAAAGAAGGGATTGAGAAAGAATGAGCAAATATATTGAGAGAGCAAGAGAAAGCCATAGGAAAAAGAGAGAAAGGCTGAAAGAGAGAGTTAAGGTGGATGAAAGTAAAGCAGTGGATAGGGGTCAGCTGTGGTCATGAAGGATTTATTTCACCGTGCCCAAAAAAAATTAAAAAAAATAAAAATCTAGTTTTCATGAAGTGACAGAAGGGAGAATGAAGGGAAGGAGAGTTCACACATGAGAGAGGGAAAGAGAGAGAGAATGAGAGAGCTGTGTAGGGTGGGGTTACCAGGGTTAAAAATGGAGAGAAGGCAGAAGAGTAAGAGCATGAGCCCAATCTCAGCGGTGACCAACAATCAAAACACTTCTAAATGGAAAAAGTGTATTAAGAGTGATCGAGATCGAGAGAGAGAGAGAGAGAGAGAGAGAGAGAGAGAGAGAGAGAGAGAGAGAGACAGAGAGAGAAGGTGAAATCAGTTTAATAAATTTGTAGCTGAAGTAGAGGATCAGTGAGAGGGACACTAGGTGCTCTCTCTCAGTTCAGGATGTCTGTAGTATTTAATGATGGTACATTAATATTTCCAAAGCTTATGTAATAAAGCGTATAAATGTTCCTGGTGTAACATACAGGGTATTTATAGAGATTTTACCCCCATTTGCCTCAGTAACAGTGTCTAATTTTCTATGAATGCTTTCCACTAGGTTTTGGAACATTTCTGTAAGGATTTGATTGAATTCAACCATTTAAAGATCTGTGAGTTCAGGTAAAGAGGCTGGAAAATTAGTTCTGAATCCAAACTTCCACTCCAACCCATTCTTATGGTTTTTGATGGAGTTCGGTCACTTCCAAGAACAGGTCACTGCTCCACAGCCCAGTGCTGGGGACTTTAAACCCCTCTAGCTCCCACTTGAGATTGGACATAATTAACTTACGTTATTAGACACACACATGCCTTGTGGCACCTTGTAGATGTAAAGTCAGAGACAGTAGCTCATGTTTCTGCACCGTTTGTGTTAGTCGTCCTCTAGTCCTTCATCAGTGGTCACTAGACATTGCCCATAGGATGCTGTTGGTGGCATGTTTTTG
>NC_089819.1:10859479-10891979 GCF_029633855.1 Hoplias malabaricus
TGAATTAAAATGATTTGAACCGTTTAGTTACAGTCAGCAGTGACTACTATTCATTCATATTACATGGTTTACGGATCTGTAGATGTCATTAATCACTCCAAAATGAGGGTGAAAATCTGTTGCATGTTTTTAAACAGTGTTTAACAATTTACAGTGTAAATGAACACAATACTTAAGGCGAAGTAAAAACTAGAAATATTCAAGTCCAAAAAGCAAATCCAAAACCAATATCAAGTATTAGGCAAAAGTAAAAAAAAAATAAATAAAAAAACAGAAGGCTCAGAATTGCAGAAATGGCTCAAATAGGCCTACTTTGCAACTATGAAGACAAAACAGAGAGCTTAAAGGAGCACTATGTAATATTTTTTACCTTAATATTACAGCTTCAAAATTACTGTGATGACTTACTGAGCTGTAATAGGGAGAACAGAGACTCTGACGAAGCTAATCTTGGCTCAGCACTGGAGAAACTGCACTTTTGGAAGAGGCTAGGCACATTTTTGCCAGGTGTTACCTTTTTTTTCTGAGACATCCTCATTTTTCCTTTGTTTAACCTTTTTATTCATTCTTTGACATCCAAACCAATGTCTGAGGAAATCTCTGTTGGTGAATTTGCTGCTGTATGCAGTCTCCGTAGTGTAGAGGAGTTCATATTTTTGGACGTCCTCAGTTCAATGTGATCCATGTTTGTCTGACTGCGGACCACTCACAGTCATTGCGGTCTACGTCGATGCAACGTTACATTTCTGGAGAAGAGAGGCAGGTTACGATGTAGGGTTCGGTTTGATGTGTGCCCTATGGCATAGGTTCACCGCAGAATCATATATTGAGCTTGGAGGGGAAACACCTTGGGAGTAAATATTTTTGTACTTTTACTCAAATGGAGATCTACAGCGAGGACTTCTACATTTACTAGTGTAATAAGTACATGGTTTGTGTACTTTGTCAACCACTGCCAGTAACACACCGTATCAGTGAGAGTAACACACTGGCTCTTCAGTCTGTAGCAGCTTACTGCTTTAACACACTCATGTGCAATGTGTCCTTATGAATACTAATACATATTTAAAATGTGACACACACACACAGTCTTAACTCCATGGTTTCATGGGACATTACATAGACATTCAAGTCATTTTGTGGAGAATTAGTATAATCATAAGCATAAATACTATCCATAAACATACACTAACTATAAACTTACCCTAAATTTAAACATAATTCTACCACCGTACCCTAACCTTAATATATCGTCACCTTAAAATATAGTGATTTAGTCAAGGTTTTGTCACAAAAATGAGACAAGGCCCCAAAATATGAGAGTGTGAACAGATTTTGGTGCTCACAATGTGATATATATCTGAAACACACATAGACACACACACACACACACACACACACATTAGTGCTTCTATCAATAGCCTGTAATTATGTGGTGATGATGTCATTGATTAGTGGTGTGGGCTGAGTGGCTCCCTGGGCAAAGTGATAATACTAATGCTAAGAGAGCTACTCTCGAAAATATATAATGTTTTGAAAAGATGGCTTGGGAAATGAGGGAGGGATGTAGCAAAAGAAAGAGGATAGGGGAGAGAGGGAGAGAAAGAGATAAAGAGAAAGAAAGTGAGAGGATAATAAGTGTGAAATGGTAGGTGAGAAAGAAAGAAATGTGCAAAAAAGTATAAAGAAGGGAATAAATATAAAAAGTATGGATAAGAGAGGGAGGGAAGAAGAGAGTTAGTGAAGTGAGAGAAAAATTGAAGGATAAAGAGAGGAAGAAGGGGGGTTGAAGAAAGTAGAGAACAAAATGAGTGAGAGAAATGTATATAGAAAGGGAAGAAAAGAAGGGAAGGGAAGGAAAGAAAAAAAAAGAATGCACTGGTGTCAGTAGAGCCTCTCTCAGTTCATTTCAGCTCCTGATGAGTGCCTCGTTGACCTGATGGTTATGGGCTGAAACGCAGCTCAAAATACAAAACAAAAAGAGAAGAAGGAAAAGGAAAAGGAACACCAAAGTTATATGCTTATTAATAATAAACAACAACAACAGCAAAAAGAAGGGCTGAGGGAATATATTTTTAATATTCCGTTGGTATTTCGCCTGGATGTTTTGGCCCTCATGTTGTGAAAGATGTCTCCAATCTTTGTGTGCATGATTAGCTTTTCTCTCCCGAAGCAGGCGGTGGTTCTTTTGTTTATGACAGTGTGGTAGAGGCTCAGGGGGGATGCTGCGGAGTTTATTCCAGAACACTTTGCTAATGAGGGTCTGAATGGTTCAACGAATGAAAAAGAAACAATATTCACAAGGTATTTCCCATTATCTCTCCTGTATCAGGGCACTGTAAGCATGATCCTCGGAGCAGATGAGCTCCTGGTGTGCAGAGTGATCCCCTCCCCACCCCATCCCTCAGCATGATGCCAGCCAATAGGGCTGTCTCTTCCCTGCTGCAACAGAATTGGAAGTCTGTGGTCTACTCCAAGCATATGGAGCTACAGTAGACAAAGAAAAGCTTAATTTGTCTCAGACAATGCCCACGAAGGTCAGCTCTCCCTGTTTGGTAGCATGAAGAGAGCCTTAGCTAGGTGGAGGCACTGGATATGAATAAACTAATTTTTAAAAATAGACTGTTTGGCCCCTCCTACATGAGGAAATCAAAGGAAACTTGACGAAAATGTGGTCAAGGAGGACCAGAAACCAAAGTGTGTAGGGAGAACAGAGCTTCTGTCATAACTACTTTTGGCTCAGCACTGTAGAAACTGCGCTATGTAACTTTGGGAGGTGGGCAGGAAATATGTAGCTTAGAAGGAAGTCAAGGAAAACATGGGATAATGTGTGGCTCTGATTTTGTGCTGCATCTAATGTGGAGTGCAATGATTTTAGAATTGTCTCACCTCGTCTGAACCTCTCCAATCACAGCACTGGACCTACATTCATGTGAGAGCACAAAGACGAGATCAAACAAACAGAGCAAATCAAACCAAGCAAATCAACAGAGCAAATCAAACAAAACAAGAGCCCAGAAAAAAGTGTATGGGTTAAATTAGAGAAACACGAGAACAGAGAAGAAAGAGAACCAAGCAAAAATGGCTAAAAACTCATTCACTCTCATGCTGAACTCACTCTCACTCTCACTCTCGTTTAAAGGAACAGGAGCTGAAACCTGTTGATTTGAACAGAGCTGTTTAGACAGGGGGGAGAATGCTGCTGTTTTGTTTGTTGCTTGTGGTATTATCAAATCAAATCAAATCAAATTTATTTATATAGCGCTTTTCACAACTGATGTTGTCACAAAGCAGCTTCACAGAATTCCAGTAAGACAAGATTTGACATGAAATGTAAAGACAAATGTAAAACCCTCAAGTGAGCAAGCCAGGGGCGACAGTGGCAAGGAAAAACTCCCCCAGCTGAGGAAGAAACCTTGGGAGGAACCAAGGCTCACAAGGGGTGACCCATCCTCCTCTGGTCAATCTACTGGTGATGATAGTTAGTAGTCCATGAGAACTTCAGTGTAGGGACAGCTTCAAGGCACTTGGTGGTTGCTGGAGCGTGGGCAGCTGGTCTGAAGCGTGGAGGAGGATCTCGACAGTCATCCATCAGTGTCCAGACAGACAGGTGGGCAGTCGTTTACTCGGAAAGATGTAAAGGGATGGAATTAGTTTTGAACTGTTTTGTGTTTGTAAAGTAGAAAATATGAAAATTTCCAGAGTGTGGCTAATGACTCCGGCAGATCTGACTATGACAGCATTAACTAAAAGGAGAGAACCAGGAGGACACACAGACACGGGAGCATCCTGAAACACTGGCATCCCTCCGCTCCACCGTCAACAAACCTGAGTGATCGCGAGAAACGGCGGGACGACAGCACCAGCATCTCAGTTTACTATAATTCCCTGTGTCCATGGACCCCCCGGATCTGCCGCCTTTATCTATGGGGGAGCATTAGCTACCAAATGATAAACTAAACAAATGAGTTTTTAGCCTACATTTGAAGATTGCGACTGTGTCTGAGTCCCGAACATTTTCTGGAAGATCATTCCAGAGTTGGGGGGCTTTATAAGAAAAGGCTCTTCCCCCAGCTGAGGCCTTCTGAATTCTGGGAACATTTAAAAATCCGGTATTCTGTGATCTGAGTGAACGTGGGGGCTCATAATAGGAAATTGTATCTTGAAGATATTCAGGAGCAAGCCCATGTAGAGCTTTATATGTTAATAACAAAATTTTGTAGTCAATGCGGAATTTAACAGGCAGCCAATGAAGTGATGATAAAACTTGGCTGATATGTTCAAATTTTCTAGTTTTAGTGAGGACCCTAGCTGCAGCATTTTGAACTAGTTGAAGTTTTCTTAAATTGCTGCTGGTGCATCCTGACAGTAGTGCGTTACAGTAGTCAAGCCTTGAAGTAATAAAGGCATGTACTAATGTTTCTGCGTCCTGGAGGGATAAGGCATTTCTAATCTTAGCAATATTGCGAAGATGTAAAAAAGCTGTCCTAGTGATACTACCTATGTGTTGATCAAATGATAAATCCGGGTCAATTATGACACCAAGATTTTTTGCTGCTGAACCAGGTTTAACTGGAAAGTTAGCTAGATTTAAAATTAAGTCTGATAATTTATTTCTTGTCACTTTTGGACCCAAAAGCAGGACCTCTGTTTTGTTGCTGTTTAGGAGGAGGAAATTACGCAACATCCAGCCTTTCACGTCTTTTACACAGTCCTCTATTTTCTTTAATCTGTGTTTGTCATCGGGCTTGGCTGAAATATACAATTGTGTGTCGTCTGCGTAACAGTGAAAGTTAATGTCATGGTTTCTTATAACTGTGCCTAGCGGTAACATGTATAATGTAAATAATAATGGTCCTAAAATAGAGCCTTGTGGAATTCCAAATCTTACTTTAGAATAATTTGAATTTAGATTGTTTACTTTTACGAATTGATAACGTTCCGTTAAGTAAGATTTAAACCATAATAGGGCTGTCCCTGTGATTCCAACCATGTTTTCTAACCTTTCTATGAGAATATTGTGGTCTATTGTATCGAAGGCTGCGCTTAGGTCAAGAAGCACCAACAGGGATACGTGGCCTTGATCAGAGGCAAGAAGAAGATCATTTGTTATCTTGACTAGAGCTGTCTCTGTACTATGATGTTGCCTGAATCCAGATTGGAATTTTTCATATATATGATTCTTATGTAGATATGAACTAAGTTGTTGGGCCACAGCTTTTTCTAAGATCTTAGACAGAAATGGCAAATTAGAAATAGGCCTGTAATTAGACAGTGTACTAGCATCAAGATTTGGTTTCTTGATCATAGGTTTAATAACTGCTAGTTTAAAAGCTTTGGGTACATGGCCCAGACTAAGCGATGAGTTTACTATAGTTAAAAGAGGATCAATAATAGCTGGTAGTACTTCTTTGAGCAACTTTGTGGGAATTGCATCAAGTGTGCAAGTTGTACAGTTTGCGGAGGTGATAATCTTCTCTAGTTCTAATTGTGGGAGTGGGCAAAAGGTTTCAAGTCTTTCTTTTACAGTTATATTATGTTTTATTTCATTCACATCAGGTGGCAGCCAGGATGGATTTGATCCTGTGGCTAGAGTTTGTTGTCTAATATTCTCAATTTTATTATTAAAAAAGTCCATAAAATCTTTACTGGTGAGAGTTGCTGGAATTAGTTGTTCAGAACCTGCTTGATTTTTTGTAATTCTAGAAAACACACTAAACAGTGCTCTCGGATTATTTTTATTATGGGAGATCAGCGAGGCCAGATATGCTGAGCGAGCTTTAGTGAGGGCATTTCTATACTCTATAAGGCTGTCCTTCCAGGCAGAATGGAACACTTCAAGCTTGGTTGATCGCCATTTCCGCTCTAGTTTTCGTAATGTTTGTTTTAAAGTACGGGTCTTATCGTTATACCATGGTGCGAGCTTTTTCTGTCTTATACTTTTATGTTTAAGTGGTGCTACCTTTTCTAAAGTAGATCGACAGGTATTTTCTAGGTAATCAGTTAGTACATCTAGGTCCATTTGGTCTGATGGAGTTGGAACTGGGGTCGATAGTTCTGGTAGGTTTTCTATAAATTGTAGGGCGGTAGATGGTTTTATTATACGCCTTGTAGAATAGCGAGGGTTCTTACATATATTATGGATAAAACGTAGCTCATATGAAATTAAGTAATGATCGGAGATTGCTGAGGATTGCGGTAAGATATTAATTTTGTCAATGTTAAGACCTAGTGTCAGAACTAAGTCTAAAGTGTGGCTGCAGTAGTGTGTAGGCCCTGTTACATTTTGAGTAATACCAATAGAGTCTAAGATTGAGGTAAATGCCTTTTTTAGTGGGTCACTTTCCTTCTCAAAATGGATATTGAAATCTCCTACAATTATAACTTTATGATTGCACACCGCTAGGTTTGTAGCAAAATCGCTGAATTCTTTCAGAAATTCTAAGTAAGGCCCTGGTGGTCTGTAAATGTTGCATAATAAAAATGCGTCCTTTTTTGTGACCGGATTTGTAATAATAGTGGAGAGAACCTCAAAAGAAGAGAAGGTGTCACATTGTTTAAGACTAATTTCTAGGGTATTTTGGTAAATTACACATACTCCACCTCCTTTGCCTGATATTCTTGGGCTATGTGCATAATTATAGCCTAGGGGGGTGGCTTCATTTAGTGCTAAATATTCATTTGGTTTAACCCACGTTTCCGTGAGACAGAAAACATTGAATTTATGATCACTTATAATATCATTTACGATGAGTGCTTTTGAGTTTAGTGATCTTATGTTGAGTAACCCAAATTTTAGTTCTGAGGTGTTGCTGCTAGGTGTTGTGTATGATTTAATATTGATTAGGTTGCTGAAACAGGCTGATTTTGTTTTTCTACTTTTACATTTAGTTCGGGGGAAAGACACAGTCTCAATACAGTTGAACCTGTATTGAGCAAAGCATAGCATAGCACATGACCAAAGCATATCACAGAATTGTCATCAAGACCCCAGAACTGTTGTGGAAAAGGCATATTATATGTTCTCTCTAGAACTGCCACAGGAGGGCAGCCACAATTTGTTTACTTCTGTTAGTTTATGAAAAGGTCTTTTAAAACAACAGCCTGATCTCACAGGACTGTTTCTCATTACCAGACGCCTCTGCCTTCT
This sequence comes from Hoplias malabaricus, assembly GCF_029633855.1. Classification (NCBI taxonomy): domain Eukaryota; kingdom Metazoa; phylum Chordata; class Actinopteri; order Characiformes; family Erythrinidae; genus Hoplias; species Hoplias malabaricus. The sequence goes on from NC_089819.1 coordinate 10,866,630, forward strand.
GGCTTTTACGTCATTCGACAGCAGCCCAGGATCTGGTTTCACACGTGAGATTGTACCTCACTATTGTCACGTATGGCATTAGAGAAATGGTAACTTGCAGGAAAAACTCTATAGGTCATGGAGTTGTTACATTGTTATGCCCTTCGAAAACACCTTAGGGTCTTGCGTGTGGTGCAGTTGTCTTAGCGTTGGCCTTATCATCAGGAGATTGATCCCCAGTGACATCCAGCCAACTTAAAGAGCACAACTGGACTCATGCACTAGGTTGGTAGGATGGCCTCCCCTCTCCCTCCGTCTCTCTGTTCCTGTTTCTAGCTGCCACAGGGGTCTGTCAGATGAAGTGACAGATTAGGGAAGTTTGTTTTCTCAGTTCAGCCATAAGCTGTTCAGTTGCGCTCCATTAACAACAGTACTAATGGGTTAGCCTTATGTGTCTTTGTGGAAGCATATGCTCACCCTCAGACTCCCAGCCGTGGTAGCACTGTGTGCAATGGGGTGGAATTGGCGATGACTAGTAATTAGGGAGATAATCTGGCAAAAATTTGGGGATAAATACATAATGAATAATACAACACCTTAACTCCAGTTCTCAGTCCTGTGTGGGCATATTACTGATGAGCATGAATGAAGAAGAACCAATGAGGGACCTTCATATAACTGTGTTATATGAACCCCGTACACAGTCACATTGCAAACATTGAACAGAATCCATCTTGTATGTTATTAGGTGTACAAATCAGTTTAATGTTTTTTGCGTAATGTAAAAATGTCATTCCCAATATTGTGTCATTTTACAGTAATGGTGGAGTAGTACTGAAATAGAGCTTTTCCATTTTATATAAGGTAAAATAATGACTTTGAAAATGACAAGTGAGAAGAAATTATTTGTGAGATGGTGATATCAATGTCAGTGATTGTGAGTGTGGCTTATTTATACTTAAGTTTTAGTTTTGACAGTTGTCATTTTAATACCAACAGTTACCATAAAATGACAAAGGAGCAAGAGAATGATTAGATTTTGAAAAACAATTATACATTACACAATACCATTTTAAAACTTATCTGTACACCTGATATTTATAGCCAAAAGGCTACTAAATTAGAGTTAATCATTTTCCCCCATGTGTTATGAGGAGATTGAAGTGATAAGACAAGAACGAACCTCTTGTGTTGTCAGACGAATGGATCCAATGGCTTCATCATCACTGAATATGTTATTGGTGAATAGTTGTTATGACCATCAAAGTGGAAGTGAAAAAAATATCTCTGGGAGTGGAAAAATATCGGAGCAGATTTCTTTAATAAACTGAAAACAGGTCTCAGGAAGAGAACCAAAGCTGTAATAAAGCTGTAAAAAAGACTAAACACTGAATAACACCTTGTTATTACCTGATTTAGTTGTTGAGAAGTTGTGAAATGTTGAGGTGAATATATATTTCTCTGAGGATAAAAACTAAAGCATGTCCTCTGAGGTTGCACTGTACTGTACATGTGCACTATACACATGGACACACCACGTAATGTGATTGCCCTAAACTTTTAGAGGCTCTAATGCTATAAACTGTCATTTTGATCAAAGCCAAAAACTAACAAGCTAAACCAACACCATCTTCCAGTACAACATGTGCACACACACACACACACACACACACACACACACACAGAGAGAGAGAGAGAGAGAGAGAGAGAGAGAGAGAGAGAGAGAGTGAGAACAAGTGCAAGAGAGAGAAATGCGCTTTAATCCAATCTACCATAATTAAAGCAGGATAGTAGGATTACGCAGCATCATCGTGCATGTCACGACCTACAGGACCTAAGAGAGATCACCTTACACGCTGACATTCACTCAGCTGAACTCCCTCTCAGTGTGCAGGAGTAAATCACAGGCTTTACTGCAGCATAATTAACTATTAATTAGCAAAAGTAACAAAAGTGCTTAGACAGCACTCGGAGCCTGCTCAGATAAGAGAGCCAGTGGGACTCTGTGTACATCTGTATAAGCAAGAATAAGTCAGGTTCTGCTGTGTGTGAGCAGTGTCTATATGTAGTACAATTTACTGCATGTGTATTGTGTGGGCATTTGTGCGATGCTTGAAGTATATTGACCCTATGAGGAGGAGGATGTGAGAGTGTCAATGATACTGCCATTTTATCCACAATGTTGTTTTTGTTATACAGTTATAACATATATTTATTACATAATGCATAGATCCCCATTCACCAAGCTGTTAAATACTGCATGGGGAAGCATTAGCATAACGGCAAACGTCCCTAAATATATTTATAACATTTATATATCGTTTCCTTCAGTTATCCATCTCTCAAACCTTTCCATAACATGACTCCAGTTCAACATCTTTCTCTATCCCTGTCTTTAGCAGATAGAGGACTAGGGAGTTGTGTGTTAGTGTGTGATGCTGTGTGAGGACTGAGAGATGTGTTATTATGGTTATTAGGGGGAGGAGTGGGAGGATGAGATGATGAGAGGATGAGAGGAATCACAGCAGGAGGGAGTCGCTATCATTCACACCCAGACACTGACACACACACAAACACCGCATTACTGCACATGTCAGGTCTGAAAGTGACACTGTAATAGAATAACACTAAACCTGACCCTAACCTCCCTCTTATGGGGAAAATCCCTGCTTAATTCAAGCTCTTTTAGCATTTCTGGGATTTTCTTGAATGTTTTTGGGTTGGGAAATGATTTCCATATCTTGGGAATTTCACAGTAAACACAGACAAAGATTGGCCAGTGTCGAATTTTTTGAAGGCAACAGCTACATCCAGTTTCAAATCCCACCAATGTGATCCAAAGAGCCTGCACCACCCTGGCTTAATGGTTAGAAAACCAGGCTTGGGGCCAGAAAGCAGTGAGTCGGTTTGAGCTTCTTGAACAGCAGGAAAGTTTGGGGTGAGGGAGTGAAGGTTCAGAACTGACTTCCGGCTGATAGTTTGCATGCTCAGGTTGATTGTTTTCTGCTGTTTAGTAAAGTTTCTAAGCTTTTTAAAAATATTTACCGCTAATATTTTGATTACATACCCTTGTTACTTGTACTTAGTGTTTTTCTAAATTCACTGTTATGACGACTACCACTTTTGTTGTTTTCATATTTTATGCTTCTCTATTCTCCTGATTATGGTGAACGAGCCATTATGGAGGAACGAGCACTCTCCAGGCTTAGCATGGAGCTCGAGCAGCTGGGCTGCCAGATTTAGCATCTCCTGGAGAAGCAGACAGAGCTCCAGCAGGAGAAGACGAGGCTTGAGACAGCCTGCGACGCCTCCTACATGGCCGTTGGCACTCCAGCTCCTTTGTCGCGGTGGTTCACTGGGATGGCCATCATTACTCCAGCTCCAAGCTGGGAGCGTCAGAGTGGGCAGGGGAAGCTGAGGTCATTGTTCCCCCCTCTTCACCTCTACCAACCGGTTTGAGGTGCTCAGGTCCTGGCCCTCACCTGCACCAGCACAGAAGCTAAAAGGGCGATGTTCTTATTATTGGCGACTCTATAGTCAGACATTTAAGGCACTAAAAATAATACTGCTGTTTCTTGTCTCCCAGGTGCATGTGTCCTGGACTTGCCAGGTGGCTTCCCTTGGTGCTGAGGCAGCATGAGGACTTTGGCACTGTCGCTCTCTATGTGGAGATGGACGACACCTTGCCCCGCCACAGCGAGGTCCTGAAGGATCACTACTGTTTACTTCTAGATACTGCTCGGAAGAAGATGGACGCCAGGATTGTCATCTCCGGCCCCCTGCCCACCTACAGGCGAGGATGTGAGGCGTACAGCAGGCTCTTCGCACTCAACTCCTGGCTCTGGGTTTGATGTGGCACTTTCGGCACAGCCTATGTCGACTACTGGGAGTGTTTTCAGGAGCCTTCTGCCCTCTACCGCTGGGATGGGCTTCACCCTAGTCACCTAGGTTCAGCAGTTCTCTCTGGGAACATAGAGAATGTTCTACACCAGGCTTGACTTATCCCACCCACCCGCACAAACCAGACAAGTAAATTATACAGCAAGCAGGTAAGTGATTTTAAGGATTCACTTACACATAATGGCTATTTTTCTGCCCATAGTAAGGAGGAAGATGTTTCTACAATGCTTGCACTCAGAAATATAAATATGTTACAGTATCAAGACCATGTCTGTGCCCCAAACTTGAACACAAAAAATCTCCAAAAGCATGCCTCAATAACCTAATCATTATTAGAACATCAGAAATATTGGCCTACTCAATATAAGAGCACGTCACTCTAAAGCATTCATTATAAATTAAATTATAATGGATCAGAAATTTGATGTTTTATGTGTTAGTGATACTTGGGTTAAGAATGATGAATATTTAGCACTAAATCAAGCCACTCCTCCAGGCTATAAATATGTACACAGCCCCAGATTGACAGGCAAAGCGGGTGTATAATGTGTAATATACAAAAAATACTTTAGATATTAACCAAAAACTTGGTTACAACTTCACTTCATTTGAAATGATGTAAATTACCATAACTAACCCAGACACAAATAAGAACACTTCATTATTAATTCTTAATAAATATTTACAGACCACCAGGGCCATATTCAGATTTTTTTTAAGAATATTGTGAATTAGCTGCTAATTTAGCAGTGTCCTGTGATAAAGTAATAATTGTAGGTAACTTTAACATTCATTTTGAGAAAATCCACTAAAAATAAATTGGTGTTACTACTGTTATCAGTTCAATTTTACATGTATCACAATTGGTACATTTAATCAATTAGATATACCTTATTTAGACTGTTGTTCAATGGTATGAATACTTTGTTTATACAGTGGAACCTCTACTAACGAATGACTATACTAACGAACTTTCCAAGATACGAACCGGGCATTAGAATATTTTTTGCCTCCACCAATGAACCATGACTCTAGAAACGAACCCGAGCCGGTGGCTGGAAATAGCCTTAGCATTAGTGTAAATAGCAGACATCAAAATTTGTGCTAAGTTAAGCCGTATCTACACTTCGTCTCCCCACATTCACCCGCCTACTCTCCGTAATTCCACCCACCCCCCACCTCCCGTCATACAGCCAGTGCCTGTGTTACTCCTCCAGCCAGTCGTCACGTCTTCAAGGTAGCGATGTGTAACCACTTAAAACTTTTATATTTCTGTTTTATTACTGTTTCCACTGTATTTCTTTTTTATTTCTAGTAATGCTACATGTATTTTTTTTACTAATTTGAGAGTGACTTTCGGGGTGGGGCTGGAAAACATTAATTGCTTTTCCATTATTTTAAATGGGGAAAATTGACTCAAGAAATGAACTTTTCCACTTACGAACCGGGTCACGGAACGGATCAAGTTTGTAGGTAGAAGTTCCACTGTACTAAGAATAACTTATGAATTCAGTTTCTTCTAAGGCTTGACTTTAAAGTTTTTAAAATTAACGTTTTTAAGAACCACATGTCATTGGGTGAAAGGAGACATGTAGAGTATCATTCAGTGGGAAGAGACACGTGTGGACCATCATTCTGTGGAAGGAGATGCGTGTAGACAGTCGTTCGGTGGAAGGAGACGCGTGTAGACCATCGTTTGGTGGAAGGAGACGTGTGTAGACTGTTGTTCAGTTGGATGAGCCATGTGGTTTTTCATCAGAATTGATGTTACTACTGTTAACAATTCAATTCACCTTATTGCCACTGTTGTTCAGTGATAAGAATATTTTGTTTTTACTTAGAATAACTTATGAATTCAGTGTCATCTGAAGCTTGATTTGAATGTTTTTAAAATGAATATATGGTCTCTAATAGTAACATGAGATATTTTTGAGCAATTTCTGAAAAAGATAGTTCTCTGATACTTAGCATGCTCTTTTGTTGCTTTTGCATTGTTTTCAAATTTTACTTCACAGTAATTGGCAAAAATGTCTTTGTCTTTGTCACGCCCTTGTCCTGTCATGTCTTTTTTCTCCACCATGTGCTCTTGCACATGGCTCTGTTTGTTATTGTTCATGTCTCCGCCCTAGTCCCGCCTTTGTTCCTCCTCCTAGTCAGTGTCCTCCTCAGTGCCATTTGTAATCCTGCCCCCTTGTTATCTGTTCCAGGTGTCCCTTGTCTGTGTTGGGAATATAAGTCCCTTTGTCTCTGTGTATGTTGTTGGACATTCCACCTTTCATTTCCACTATGGTCATGTTGTTATCAAGTCTGTCTGTCTCCATCGTTTCCACCATCATCCGCTGTTCCCTAGTCTGTTTGTCTCGTTTGTTCCTCGCTTCATTTCCTCCGTAGTTGTTTGTCTCAGGTTTTGGTTTGTTTCCATGTTTGCCCAAGTCTATTAGTCTCATCTGTTCCTTGTTTTGTTTTTGCCCAAGTCTGTCTGTCTTTGTTTTGTTATATTTTGTTTCGTTCACCCTAGTCTGTCCGCCCCATGATCCTGACAGTCTTTGATATATTTAATACATTTTGCTTGTAAAAATCCCCCAAATATGAAAGGTTGCTTTTTTTAATCTCATCTCAATGCTATAACAAACAGTTTTATTCCTGACTTTAAATTTTACAAGGCACAGTCTAATGGGGACTGTGCCCAATTCATTAAAATAGAGCAAACGTGCTAAAACCGTGAGAACACTTGCTTTTAAATTGGGACAAAAAAAGTAAAAAAAAAAATGCAAATTCTCATCAGAAAAAAAATCTGTTTGTATTACTGCAACCGCAATTGGTATTAATGTTTTACATTTGTGTCTTGGCAGAATGTTTTTTTTTGTAAAGTGTACCCTGTTTAATGTGTAAATCAGTGTGTAATTCTGCAAATATTAATGATTAATTATACAATTTAAAGTTCCCGGTTTTGTTTAGCTTCTTGAGCCCATGTGTATTATGCTTTTATATTGTGAATGATTTAACTTATTATTTTAAATATCATTCATTGTAAAATGATTAGCTGATGACTGTTATGCAATATAGTTCAGACAAAATGTATTCTCTACCATGACTGCAGTTTTATAGTTATACACCAATATCCATAGTTATCCATAGTCCTCTTAAGACAGTATCTGTTCATGCTTGTGTGTTGTTTATGGGGTCTGTGGTAATAAACCATCTATATCCTTATTAACACTACTCAGAGCATGTTTTCCATGATTAAAATAAAAATAGTGATTATAAGTTGGATGTATCATTAGAAAGTTTAGTAAAAGGTTTCTAGAGTTACTTGCACATTCCTAAAATTGGTGTCCCTGTAATGCAGTTACTGAATCAGGTGTCCTCATACACCATAGTTACCAGTATGTGTGTGTGTGTGTGTGTGTGTGTGTGTGTGTGCATGTGTGTGAGCATGTGCGTTTTGCTTATTTGGGGTCTGTAGGGTTAGTCCAATGTTTAAAAATGAAGCAAGTCAGTGGCTTGAGCCGAGAAGGTCAAGCTTATATAAATTCCCTAGGGAGCAAAGGAGTACAGAGAGGGGGGAGGGGGGGTAGGGGTGGGGAGAGATGAAGGAGACTTGAATACTGAACATGAAATTTTAATGTGACAATCTGCAACAAGGGATTGCTTTCTAAATGATCAAAACTGATCCAGAATCAGCCTTTCTAAATCCCTAAACTGATCCAGGAACAGCATTTCTTAGTCCTTAAACTGATCAAGAACCAGCATTCATAAATCTCCAAATTTGGCCAGAACTAGCTTTTCTAAATGACCAGACAGGGGTGAGTTTCCCGTACAATGACGGAACCTAGCTCTGAACTAACGATGCGTAATTAAACATAGTTTAGCTAAAGTTTCTTAAAAACGTTGTACTTTGTTAGTACCACAGTAGTTTAAACCATGTTGGTTTAAACCACCGTAGTCAGGACTACATTGGTTCTAGATGTGTTTGGTCAGACTTTATTTCCCACACAGCAGGAAATAAAAAAAACTATTTTATAAAACTATGCGAACAAATGAAAGTTCATATTGTAATCATATACCACCAGCAGCAAAAAATAATAACGTTACTTGAACACAAAATAAATGCATATTTTACAAGAAAAAAAAAAAATGATAGGCATATTTCAGTGCATTTATAGTCTGTAAGATTACAAAAAAATAACAAATACATTTAAAAAATACATAAATACAGTCTTCAACATTGTTCCTCACTGATGCTGTGAGCAACACGTGTGAGAACCACACCTCACTGTAGCACACAAAAGTAGGTTCAATCCCCCAGTACATTCAATGTATTTATTTATTTTTATAATTGCAAGCACTCAGTGATAAAGAATTGATTTACTAAAATACTGTAAAGTATTCTTTGTTGCTTTTTCTGATATATATTTGTAGTATTTACCAACTTGATAACGTATTTTTCATAGGCTTTAATACACATATAAAAGGTACATTTAAACTAAAGGGGACTTTTTTCATGATTTGTTTGAACTTTTAACCTTTTAAATGGTTCTTTACATCATGAATGTGTTCTTCAAATTGATGGAGAATGTGCTGCAGATAGCTCTATATAGCACCTTTCAAAAATGGGTTCTGTCTGGATCTGACATCAGTTCATCTATTGTTACAAGCTTGAAATTGGAACCATACAGAACCCTTTTCTAAAAGGTGCTATAGAGAACCATCTACAGCACATTCTCCATCAATCTGAAGAACTATTTCATGATGCACAGAACTCTTAAATAATGCAAAATGTTTTTTGTATTGTATTTATTGTAAAGTGTGGAGCCCTTGTGCTACACACACACACACACACACTCTACCCATCCTACTGCCTCACCAAAGTGGCCCTCACACCCAGACTCATTGGCATTAAAGCATTAAAGCATTTGCTGCCAGTGCAGTGAATAGCTCCTCAGATCCCCAATGTCCCCCACTCGCCAGAGAGTAATTAATATTGCTCTATATTTGTATTACTGTACTGGCTGAATAATGAGTACATTTTGTTTGTCACTGTAATAGACACTGATTGATCCTTTCTACATCCCATTGCTTCTATCCATTCCCTACTTCATAAAAGACATGTAAATCAGGCCTACATACTGCCCCAATCATCCTAGATGGGGGAGTTGGAAATAGATGTATTCTGTCCAACAGACTCTGCAGAAAAATGTGATGTGTAATGTATTAAGTGATGAATGAATCTCTATCTGTTTAAAAGGACATGTTAACAATCCTTCAGTGAACTGAAAATAAAATATTTTACTCCATCTTAAACTACCACATTAAAATGATTATATCCCCAACATATACCTAAGCTAATGTCATTGCTGATTCATGTGGCAAAAGATGAGACAGAGTATTGCTAGAAAACAATACCATAACACAGTGCTGAGGGAATGAAAGCTGCTAATCCTTTTATTAAAATCTTTCTCTAAGGTCACACACTATTTCATCAAACGTTTTTATAATTGTTACATACATTTAATTAAATGTAAACATTAATAACAATAACATTTAAGTTTATATAGGTTAATGTACCCCTAACATAGGGGGATTATTTAACAACAATTTAACAACAGTGTTTGACAATGTTCGGGAAACTACTGCTTCGAGAAACGTGTGTTGTTTAACGATGGTTCAGACTGTGCATGTTACCAGCGTAGTCACCTCAATAGTTCCAACTACGGTTTTGAGAAACACTTGCATCGCAACTACATCGTTCAAACTATGTACGTTGCAAATGTAGTTAGGGACTATGCTATTTGGGAAACGCACCCCTGATTCAGAACCAATTTTTATAAACCACCAAACTGATTCAGAAGCAGTCTTTTCAATTCTCTAAAGTGATCCAGGACCAATCTTTCTATTCTTTCTGTTGAAATGACTGATGATGAATGCAGGTCTTGGAACATTTACCTTCTATTCTGCTGCTCAGTGGTCTGCAGAGCTTGAGCTCAGACAGGGTCCTCAGTGCCAAACCTTCATTCAGATCGAGTTTAATATGAGGATAGAGGTTTTTTTTTTAACAGTGTTCAGAGAAATGGGAGAGAAGGAGAATAAGAGAGAGAGCGAGAGAGAGAGAGAGAAATAGAGAGAGAGAGAAAGAGTGAGAGAGAGAGAGAGAGAGAGAGAGAGAGAGAGAGAGAGAGAGAGAGAGGGAGAGAGGGATTCGGTATAATAAGAGACTGAGGAGTCATTTCTTCAGAGAAAAAAAGCTGAAAAAAGGAAAAGGAGAGAGAGAGAGAGAGAGAGAGAGAGAGAGCACTCCTTTAACCCAGCGCCCGCTCTGTGTCAGAATGGCCCTCTAAAATATTCATCTACTAAATATTTCAGCAGCGTCTAATAAAAGTCTCCCTCTTCATTAACACACTGACTGGGGCCCTCGTTGATCACGCTTTCTGTTTCATGCCATGAAGATTTTCTTTCTTACTTTGTCTCGCTTTCCTCTTTCCCTCTTGTTCTCTCTCTCTCTTTCTCTCTCTCTCAATCTCTCAAGCTCACTTGAGCCCCCATAACAAATAATATTCTATAACTTGGCCTTTTTTTTTTCTTTCTCACCCTCTCTTTCTATATGTCCTATATCTCCTTTCTCTCGTTTTTTTCTCTATCTGTCTTTAACTTTATTTTTTTCTTTTCCCACTTTTTGCCTGCCTCTTTGCCAATTTATCATACTACTCTCTCTCTCTCTCTCTCTCTCTCTCTCTCTCTCTCTCTCTCATTAGCGTAGTTATGCTCCTCTTTGCTCCTCATGGCCTTTTTGTTCCACTGGCTTATTTTTTTTGTCTCAGAGTGCTTTTACATTCCTCCAGCTTTTAAATCTTTAAGTGGAGGTTTAATTGGAGCAGAGCATCACAATGAGAATAAAGAATAAAGAAGAGAAGCTTGACAAAGTAGAAAAGTGTCACACATTTAGGATGACAAATGTCCTATGGAAGCGTCCCATTTCTTGTTTCCAGACTTGTCTCACTGCAGGAGCTGTATGTGTGCCTGTGTATGTGCGTGTGAATGTGTGTCTGTGCAGTGCTGCACTTGCTAAACCAAATATAAATCTAAGAAAGATATACTTTTGGAGTTGTACTTTAAACTTTGAGAGAATAAAATCTCTCTGTGAATGTTCGGTGCAATACTCAGTACCGATGCACTGGGATGCTGTGGAGCAGGTGCACATGGGCGAGAGCCTGAGGTCTCCATGTTGACTGCCCAGTGAGGACTAGAGGGGTATTTAGACCCAGTAGATTTAGGCTACATTGATTGATCCAGTACCTTTAGAATGAGTTGGAGTGGATCTAGAACTAATCCTCGAGCATCAGTACCTGACCTCATTAATGTGCTTGTGGGGTGAGTGCAATCAAACCCTCACAGCAACACCTAGTGTAAAGTTTTCCTTGAGCAGTAGAGGCAGCAAATGGAGTCAAACTCCCTATTGACACCCATGATTTCAGAAAAGCATAGATGTAGATAGAGACTGTGGGAGCACCTGGAGGAAACCAAACACTTGACAGGCAGAGGCCTGAGATGGGCATTGAATCCAGAATCCCATGACCCTGGAGCTCTGTGACACTACCAGTTGAACCATCATGCTGCGCTGTCACTTATGGCATTCATTCATTCATTGTCTGTAACCACTTATCCAGTTCAGGGTATCGATGGGTCCAGTGAGTCAGTGTGTATCACTCTGTGAAGGACTGCCACCCCCTCCACCCTGCACCCAGTGATTCCAGGTAGGCTCTGTGACCCTGGACTGGATAGGCAATTACAGACAATGAATGAATGAGTTTAACATAAATAAACATAAATTCGCATTTATATTTATACCATCTGTGGTAGTTTATAGACACACATACATACACACCCTCATACACACACATATATGCCTACATTTCTGAATGGATCTGGTCTCACAATGTTCTCTCTTTTATCTTCTAAACGTCCCCTCGATAAAAAGCCTTCCAAATCCATCCCCACAAAAATCTCACTATTCTGATACATTTGGGGGGGGGAAACGCAATCCAATTAATTCAAATTAAATGATGAACAAATGCGGAGACAAGCTGGAGGCAATATGCACCGGATTACAAGGTTCGTTATGTGCCTTGTGTTCTTTTGGACCTAATCAGCTTATTACTGCAGCTCATTAGTGATGTTTCAGCTATATTTAAACTTCACTTGTCTATTTTGACAGACCAATACATTCTTTTATTTCCTTTTTTTTTTGCAATTTTATTATTTGCCTACAGGCCCCCATCTGATTTCAATTACATGTTCATTATAAATAATTAACTTTTATAGCTTTTATTCATTTATTCCTTCATTCATTCATTCATTCATTGAATCTTTCTTTCAAGATGGATTCTTTTAATGGATGCCCTAGTTTAGTGGATCTCAACAGGTCCATCATTGGGACCCACATTTTCCCATGGCCGTTAATTCCTGAACCTCTTTCATAGAATTCAGGCCAAACAAATATATTTTTCTACATATAAGCACATTGAACATTATCTTTGTTTCTAACATGATAAATATTCATATATTTATCCCAGCATTCAGAGCACATTTATCCAATAATAAGCTGAACATCACAACATTGTGCTGGTGATTCTTATGAATATGAATATAAATAACATCATAACTGCTCATCTGTGTTGTAACATTGCCTACACACAAAAACACATGGGGTAAAATAAGAACTATTTCTCTTAATAGCTGTCTGTGAAAATCAATGGGATGGTAAGTGTGTAATGTGTTTTACTTATACTTACTACAACATCCTGAGGGTCCTGCCTGCTCCTTTGCTTTGACTTGACTTGGACCAAGGAAGAGCAGCCTCTGTCACACAGATAGGTGATGCTGAATGGTAGGATCATTGCTCTGCATCATAGCTTGGCAGCATAATGTTTATAACGTTGGTTGATGATCTATATGTTTCTCTTGGGAGTAATTAAAGACATGCACATTGAAGAACCCCAACATTGAAACCCATTCAGAATCTGTGAACCAATTACAGGTCATGACCCACCAGTTAAGAAAGCCTGGCCTATTAGAGTGCTGTGGATATAGCTAAAACAGTCACATTTATGTATTCTTTTTTCTGTAAAAAATAAATGTATGCAACTGACGTTTTAGTAAAACAATAGTTATCTGATTGACCTGGTAAGTGTTTGTTGAATCAACACAGCTTTGTAAAATGAAATAAAACGTCTTTCCTATTGTTTTTGGCAACATCAGTTTGCATAATGCTATATGACTGTGTGTGATGTCAACACAAGCCCATGATACATACTGCATTCAAGGTTCTTTGAGTGGCAAAAACACTATATTCATGGCTGTATCCATCTATGTTTTGGATTAAAAAAAATAAAATAAAATAAAAAAAAACATACAGCAGCTGAACCAATGTAAGCCAATGTAAAACCTTTACACACAGGCTTGGGATCAGCACCAGGTGCACTCAGGCACCACCCATGGCTGGGTAGCAGGCACAAAAACTTACAGAAACTGATTTCAGATGAGAATGGAACCCACACTCCCATTGTCTCAGAACAATACTGCAGCAATAGCACTTATCGCACCACACTCCACCACCTTGAATGGCTAGAAAATGGATCTAAATTTTTAAATATACCTTTCATTACAAACTCATTTGAGCAGAAGTAAACATGTAATGATCCGAAGGTAAATGCATCAAAATTGCATTTAAATACATATAACTTACTATTTAAGACTAATTGCTACCCACATCTTTTACTGAAATCAGTGGGGGAAAAAACCCTAAACCTGAAGTAAATGTAGTGAAAAAAATTGTATTTATTGCACAATTATCTGCTCAATTATGTCGGCTCATCATTACAATTTAAATTAAAAACATAGCAAAATGACCATGAAAATCTTAAAATTCCAACAGCTGAGCAATATGAATACAACTAACTAAATTACAATGAATACCAGCGACATCCAGCAGGGTGAAGAGGACCTTGTGCACAAAATAAATCTAAAAGAAAACTTTTTTTTTTTTTTTAAATCCAACTTTTACATTCCACCTCCAACTGAGTTTGTGTGATGTTGAGGACAGATGATAACCTTATCAAGTTCAGCCATTCCAACCATGAAGACGCCTGGCATGTTTGTAAACAAAAGGCCCGTGGTTTTGTTTTGCATTTGAATACATTAGCTTTTATATTTTTTCTTGTGTGAAACTTAAAGGAGATTGGTGAAATGTGTGCAGACAGGCCTAGTGGAATGTGTGTATATATAGATTTGTGTGTATGTGTGTGTGTGTGTGTGTGTGTGTGTGTAACCTTATCTCACACTCACACACACACACTCACAATCTGGTTGTGTACAGATTTTGTGACTTGTCTACTTTGTATAGTCTCAGAGACTCACCTCTTACAGATACCCAGACTTCTTATCACACACACACGCACAGACACACACACACACACACATCCTAAAGTGGATTCCCGTGTTCATGTGGTATTTCCAAGTTTTTTTGTTAAGCTCTTTTCACACTCGCAGCTTTACGGGTCTACCTTTACCGCCAAGGTTCAGGCTTTGCATAACTCACTTTTAGAGCCTTTAAGGTCTTTAAACACCTCAAACTTTTTTATTTACACTAAATATGTAATGAATTAATCAATTAGTAATGGCTTTTGAGAGAATGAATATCTACATTTTGATGGTGACATGAATTCATGCAGCCAATCACAACAGTTCCACTGTGGATTAGCACTTGGAATATTTTCCAGAAACAACTTAGGAATTAATTTGCCTTTTTCTCCATCTGACCCACATTTTAGGACACTGAAACCTTCTGAAATTAAGGCTATTAATATGTAGTTAGTCTCGCTTTGCTGCAGTAAACAGAGTCTACTCTCCTGGGAGAAGTGTACACTAGATGTTGGAGCACTGCTGTAAAGATTTAATGGCATTAACTCCGAGAGAATTAGTGAGCTGATGCTGATGTTACATTATTGGTCTGGATCACAAAGGCAGCTCCAGCAGGTACTGGATGAATCTAAATCACTCCAGAGAATACAGTGCCCCTGTTCTACAGCCCAATGCTGGAAGACTTTATAGCCCTCGGACTGATATTTTGCATCTCTTTTCATTTTGTTCTTTTCTATAGAGCACTGTTTGGATGAGCACAGTTGAATATCTGTCCCCAGTGTGTGGAGTAGCCATAAAAGAAGTCTATGAATTTTAGACATAACTATAATATCATTTCAAAATCAGGCTCAGACAGATATCTGGATTCTCTGTGAAAGAACTCAAAGCTCTAGCCCCTGAAGCAAAATATCTCTTTGCACTCTCTGATACTGTAACACTGTGTGTGTGTGTGTGTATATATATATATATATATATATATATATATATATATATATATATATATATATATATATATATAGAGAGAGAGAGAGAGAGAGAGAGAGAGTATATATATTTGTTTTATTTTACACAGTTCTGTAATGAAAGCTTACACTTATTTAAGGTTGGGGTAGTTTTTCAACAAAGTAAACCATTACTGATTATTAGGCAACACAACTGGACTTTAAAACCTCTGTTAAAACTTTAAAGGTACATTTACACTATGTGTGCTTTAAGTGACAACAACATACCTGTACAGTACCTCTGTTCACGTATAGAATCCATCCATTTTATGTTAATTTGCCTGTATACAACATTTAATCCCTGATAATGTAATTACTTTAAAGAGGACATATTATACCCTTCCAAAAATTCCCTGGTGTCTTAATTAAATATTTGTGACATGCTTTTCTCTAAATAACACGAGGATCAAACACCACAGCATTGTTGTCCCCTGTCTAAACAGTCTTATTCAAAAACACCAGTTTCAGCCCCTGTTCCTTTAAATGAGAATGAGCCACAGCTCAGTTCAGCACAATAGCCCATAAGTGAAGAGGGAGGAGTTGTAGCTCTGGTTTTTAGTCAAGAACCTGATTATGATGTATTAGTTCATAGTTTATGGGTCAGTAGCTGCTTCAAGTCACCAACTTAATATGCACATGCACTAAAAACATGATAATATGTCTCTTATAAGTCTCTGGAGTCAATGAACATAACCGCAAGTCATATTCAGTGCTTAACAATAATTTTATAAATGTCTTTGTTATAATATAGTGCAGAAATATAGTGTAGTAGTAGTATGTAAATTAATAAAATATCCAAACATGTAAATAGTATGTAAAATAATCTTAAATGTAATGTTCGCTGCTTTGATCCTACCCGTTTGTGCAATCATACATCTCTCACATCTGGAGTTGTGAGGCTATGAGTAAGGTCTGAGATAAACAAGATACAAGTCATCTGCCATTTGATTAATGTATCCATCTACATTTTGTGTGAAACTGACTAATGGAGGTTCAGGAAATCTCTAAGAACATAGGCATCGGATCATTAACTCAGAGAAACCTGAAATGCAGCGCAACATGTTTACTTTTTTATTGATATCTTTGAAAATTCTTTGAAAAAAAAAACACAATGCCAGCCAGCATTAAAGCTTTTAATAGAGAAGCAAATGCCTTTAATAGAGAAGAAATCTTGAATGAGTAGGTGTCCAATAACATTTGGCTATGTAGTTTTTGCATCTCCTGCACATTTGGTCCACACAAGTAGTTAAACCCACATACACACACACACACTTTCCACTACATCACAGTCATTAGGCTCCACTTCTGCCTGCAGAGCTAATTGAATTCTCCTTTTTTTTCCGGATCTCTATCTGTCCCAGATATATGACAAACAGATTTCATGGCTAATGTAGGGCGTCACAACACTGTTCTAAAAATACACACACTCGAGTCTAACCAGAGCCTGTATCTTGTTTTTTTTTATATTTTTTGTTTTTATTTTTTTTAGTTTTTTCCCCTACACATTGTTTCTAGGATGAAAGATCCACACATGCTTGGCTTGCACTTTTATTCTGGGGTGTTCCATACCACAGAAGCCCCCCCCCCCCCCCCCCCCCCCACCGAATAAAAAAAAAACGACAGCGAAAAGTAGGGTAACTCTGTTTTCTTGCCCGTGTTCCTTCATCTCTGCGCTACATTTGCTAGATTTGACCAGGGATTTGCTGTACGAGGCACAATCAGGATACGTCCCCAAAGAGATGTACTGCACTGGCGAGCTATTAAAGTGTGTTGGTGTATCCCAGAAAGTGTGCTCTTTACTACACACACTCTCTTTCTCTATTTCTCTCACACACACAAACACACGACAGTAACACAATGATAGCTAAAACAGTACATACAGTATATATGTGTAAACAATGCCATGACTTTTTTGATAATGATAGCTAAAATTATATTAGATCTTAATAATTAAAAGTTAACATATTCATTGTCTGTAACCGCTTATCCAGTTCAGGGTTGCAGTGGGTCTGGAGTCTACTTGAAACCTTTGGGCGCAAGGCAGGAACACACCCTGGAGGGGGTGCCAGTCCTTCATAGGGCGACACACACACACATTCACACCTATGAAACCAGAGCACCCGGAGGAAACACACTCAGACACAGGGAGAACACACACACAGTCGCCCAGAGTGGGACTTGAACCCTGGGTCCCTGGAGCCGTGTGACTGCAACACTACCTGCTGCGACACCATGCCACCCAGTCTGCATAACAGTGCTGTGTAAATTAAAATGTTTCATTTACCCGCTGCCTATGCATGTTGCCTTGTAGGTCATTTGTGGCATAATATGGTAGCTAGATCTGCCTTCTAGCCTGTATGTTCCGGGTTCACATAGCGTGGGAACCTTGTAGACAGAGAATGTTGCCAGGAAGAGTTTATCTGAAAATAGGGCTTGCTAGTTTTGGCACAGCCATGTCCTTTTGGTTAGAAAAGCAAGCTTGAGGCCAGAGGATCACCAGTTCAGTTCCCAGGGCCAACAGGAAAAAATTCATCCACAGCTGAGGTGCCATTAAAGAAGTGCTGAAGTGGTTGGCAGCTCGCATCTCCGGTTCTGTGTGAGTTCACTGCCCCTAGTGTTGGTGAATAACTGCTCTTTCCCTAAGTGAATAAAAGATGGTGGTTCTATTATGACAAGCAGTTTTAACAGTTCAGTGGATTCATTTAAACGTTTGAAGGAATCGATTCTATAAAAAAAGAGTCAGCGCCTCTCATCTGTATTTTTGGAACACTGTAGTTCTGTAGTCTCATCTCTTAAGTCTCAACTGTTTCCAATGTGTTTGTAAACATTGTTTTTGGCAGCTTTATAAATTGTGACAGTAGCCCAAAATTTATTTCAGTACATTTGACAGTATATCTTGAACTGTGGGATGCTGAGCATATTTTTGAATTTGTGTGTAATGTCTATAGCTATGTGTGTGTTTGTATTATATTTTTGGCATTTTTAACATTTAATTTTAATTTTGTGAAATATATTGTAATCACATTTGCTGTTTCAATAAAGTAGAATGTAATTACTTTTCTAAATAAAAGATCTGATCACAGCTCAGAAAAAAAGAATGAACTAAATGTCAAGGAAGAACAAACAACAGATAATTAGTTATTGGTCCTTGGTAACACTGGTTGCACATGTACTACTCATTCTGGTCTGTGTGAGCAGCCATGCAGACTGAATGTGGTGTATCATAACCCCTCACTCACAGCTCTGATGATTATCTTCTAAAGGAAGCAGGCACCTTTTGTACAAAAATATCATTAAATTCATCCCTACTCACTTTTTTGAATATAACTCGCTAGAGAGTTCAGAAAAGTCACTAAATCTATCAACTAAATCAAGAGGGCAACACTGGTACTAAAGAATTTTTAGAAATATTTACCATACTCTATGATTATTACTAGGATAAGTTAATGAATGTTTGAGTTATTAAAACACATTCATATGGGCAGCTCAGCTAGGTACTAGTAGGTGTTGTACAAGGGTTAAACATTGGTCCCAGTATCGGATGCCCTCCAGGGTCATTGAAGGGAACAAAATGGTTTACAGCTGGGGCTCATCTGGACCGCTCACTTGAAAGCACAAGATTTTTCTAAATGCAGACAAAGCAATGCAGGCCCATGTGGGCCCTATTTATACTCACTAGGGTGACCACATACAGTATATCCTATATAAGCATCCCACCTGGGTCCAATTAATAGCCAATGTACCAACCCACCCAGGGCTCATGCCCATCTTAAATCTAGCTAGCTCATGTACACTAAGGTGTGGTTCGGGATGCTTAAAAATAATGCCAACATTAATTAATGTACAGTCACCAAACATATGCACCCACACACAGGCATAAAAAAAAATAAATAAATAAATTATTTGTCCAAACAAACATATAAATCAATGTATCTAATGCAAGACCAAAGCCCAGGAACAGTTCCATTAAAGCCACAGCCAGTTTTCTAAAGTTAGCAGTCTTCTATCTTCTGCTTTCTGTCTTTTCATTTATTATTTCCCTCTCTTTGCTTACTCTGGCTTTCTTTCGCAGAAACCTACAGATCAAATGATACATGGACTTTCTAATATTAGACCAAGACAGCAGTATATTTTTCAGACTATTCACAGGATGTAAATCCTTAGTGGATAATTAAGCTAACAGCAAAACTGTGCTGAGATACAAGCACAAATCCATAGAACTGTTTTAAGAATTAGATGTGTACCACAAAATTCAGATCCATTTAAGAACCATTGCCAAGTATTCAGAGGCAATAATCAGGAGACCAAATTATGCTTCAGAGAGGAGATCCTGAACTCAGTTTAGGGGCACAGACAACTGTGAAGCCTGAAAACTTTATCTCCACTCTTCTGTATTATCCTGGAAGTGCCAAAAACTATGACTGTGAAATCTATTGACAGGGTTCCTATTGTTCCCAACATTGTGTGAACATGTAGAAAGCCTGTGATGTTTGGTCTGACATGAAACATAAAACCATCAATGGTTTTATTAAGAGATGTGTGTGCATCTACTTATGTAAATGACAGTGTCCTGCTCATTTAATTGTACCTAGATATAGAAAATCATATTTAAACTTGGGTTGACTGTGGTGAATATTTGTTTCTGAGCACTTCCCAATGACTAATCTCTTTCAAGTAAAATAGCAATGTGTCCTGGGTGAGTTCAGCCTTGGCTTTTCATGTGTAACATGATCCAATCACCAATCATTTACATACTCTTTCTTTGCTATAGCTGTTAATAAACTACATCTTTTAGCCATCAACAACATTTATTTGATCAAAACAACAAATAGAGCAATTTGTCTAACTAGTACACTAGTACACTAAAGCTAGCCCACATGATCCCATCATTTACTTCATTAAAAGCTGTCTTGCTTCTACTGAAACTTAAATATCAAATTACATATGGGCTGACCAAAGAGGCATCGTTACTTACTGAATAATACTAACACGGCAGAACAACATGTCAGTGTTAAGACCAACACTCAAAACAACTGTAATACATATGTTCTGGTGTGTCATATTTCCTATGTGTTTACATTTAAATTGTTTGACAGATATTATCTAGAACTATTTACTGTCCTAATCATATTACAGAACTACTCAGTTGTGATGTAATGAATTGCGTTTGGGTGTAGAGTGGTGAGTTACCAAGGTGGGGAACTGAACATTGATCTGCCTCCCTTCTGCATTATCAATTAATCAACTACAGTCACTAAATTTCACAAGTTGAGCCATCAGACAAGTGGATAATGTGGCCAATAATAATAATAATAATAATAATAATAAAATAAAGTAATTAGTCTCCAACAAAAGTAATACAGTTAACAGCTCAGCTTCATTTTAAGGCTCCTTCTAAAGTTTGATTTGCTAGCATGCTAGCCCATCAGCTAATCACCAAGTTCTCTTTATGTTTCTTTCTCTGGCTTTCTTGCATTTTACAAAATTCATGAAACACTTTTTATAGAGACCGGCTCTAATAAACATATCACAAAAAGTAAGGAAATTTGTGTGTGGTAGATTATTTCTTTGTTGTAACAATGCTTCATGGCAAGAAATCTTATACCACTAGAAAGGTTGTTAATTTCACCCATTTAAATGGTGCCACAGTTGTGCATTTGTGGGATGAGCAGTAGAGCTGAGTATGTGGGTTGCGCCCATGAAAAATTTGCCAAATCCTCTCTGCCAATGCCAAACAGCTTATTTTGCCATTGTCTCGTTTGGTGGGTTGTGATTGAATTTGAAGAAACAAGACATATTGGCAGTTTAACAGTTTACTTATTTAACAAACAGGAGCCTCAGTATTGTGTAGAAGAACCATACTCAGCAACAACAGCCTGCAAATATGTAGAAGAAGACGGTACCTAAGTGCTGACAGGGTGAGGAAATTATCTTCTTGGAACTTGGCCTTCAATGTTACTAGGTACTAAGACCAGAAGCTAAAAACAAGTGTCAGTAGCAATTGGCAGAGAAGATTTGGCAAATTTTTCATGGGCTTAACCCACATACTCAGCTCTACTGCTCATCCCATCAATGCATGTTCCTTACAAATGTGGTGCCATTTAATAGAGAAATTAACAGGCTTTCCAACTGTATAAGATTTATTGCCAAGAAGCATTGGTACAACAAAGAAATAATCTACCAAACACAAATTTCCTTAATTTTTGTGTCATTAATAAACATAATTTATCTGGTTATTTATTCAATACTTTAAATGGTTCTGAGGGCAACACTGCCTTCAAGGCAGAGTGAATGCCATTGGTTCAGATGTTAACCAATAAAAGTAAACAGGCAAAGCTTATTTTATTTTCTAAAAAAATGAGCCATCGCTCATATTGTGTGAAATTTCATGATGAATGGACCAATAGAAATGTTCCAAAATAACTTGGAATAAAATAATTTAATACTGACTGTTTAAATTTAAGAAGGTTTTTACCTTTTCCTACCAAGTAAATATTTTGGAGATACATGTTTTTCTTTGGACAGTGACGATATGCACAGCATACATTCATTGAAATATTGACTTAAATGGTAAGCCGAAAACAGAATAATACCCTATGCAATGGCAGCATTCATAAAGTGTATTCTCAACAGAAATTTTATAAAAAGGCAGAAACATTTTTTGGTTTAAGGTTTAGAAGCACAATTGCTTAGTGGGAAATTGGGCTAAAACCTCACAGTGCTAAGACTAAAGCTCAAAATTGTCAAGCTATCAAACTGTGTTACTACGCACTCTCTACACGAACCCTGAATCAATAACATGTCTCAGCCAACAGCACATTGATTAATTGAAAAACAAATGGTTAAAGTCACTTTTCTTACTAAGACCAAAGCAGGTCAGTGCAGGCCTCTTGAAAGCTGGCCATGTTATTCTCTGTCTCCTTTCTCATTTTTGCCTTTCCTGCGGTGCCGAGCTTTCTGCGGCTGCCTTACTGAAACATATTGATCAAATGATATATGAACCGTTTCTACGATTACAAGGCAGTAAATTCATCATAGTGGTGAGTAACACAGACTCGTCTTTCCTTAGCGGGTAATTATACTAACAATGTCATAGCACTGAGAGTCGTGCTAAAAGCTCAAAACCGAACACTTAGAGCCAGAAAAACTCACAGTTATAAACACCACTGCGAAGATAGTTTAATTGATTTCCCTTTAGGATTGTAATTGTGTGAATTAGAGGAAGACGTGTGTTGTGTGTTGTGTGTGTGTGTGTGTGTGTGTGTGTGTGTGTGTGTGTGTGTTATTGAACGAACCAATTTCAGGAGTGACTGCGCTATGCTTTATTATTGCTCATAAGCTCAAGGTCAGCTGAGGAAGATGAACTGCTCTTGCTTGCTATCCAGCGGCGACCTAATTTATCATGCTAGTTCGCCCTACTCCGTAAAGTGCTCCCTTTGGGCCCACACCAATGCACACACACACACACACTCTCTTCTATATTACGCACCCATGTTTTTTTTTTTTTTTTTTTTTGCTCTGTCTCATCGGCAACACACTTACCACTTGGGATTAGTGGTCTGGTGTTGTGCTGCTTGTTTGCAGCTGCAGGGCTGTGTGTATATGTGTGTGTGTGTGTGTGTGTGTGTGTGTGTGTGTGTGTGTGTATATACAAGCCGGTGAGCGGGTGCAGCTGAATGCAGAGATAACATAGAAGTGAAAAATGATAAGAAAGTAGACAGTGAAAAGAGAGTGAGCGACTTATAGAGAGAGAGGAGGTACACACATACACACATTTTATGGCACTGAACATTTGTAGAAATTAATTTGCCAAAAATGTCTTTTAATAATTAATAAGGAGTTTATCTCATTTCCTTGCAGAAGCAGCCTCTTTTGGAATATTGCTTTTAGGATTTGCTTGAATTCAGGTGAGGTGTTGACAATGCATTCTGTATCAGAAACACCACTTCAACTCATCTTGAAGGTTCTTCTGCTCATCTTCTCACTCTAGAGAAAACAGTTCCACTCTTCTGCAGCAAAGTGGTACAGCACGGGTATTTAATTAAAATTTATTAAGATCTAATTTGAGAACACTTCCTCAAGCCAAAGTCTGGGAATGTCATAATGTCTAATTTGCATTAAAATCCATGCCATATTCTGAATAATGAAATAGCATATCAACATTTTATGTACTACCCCAATTTCAATGAATTTGGGACATTGTGTAAAACATAAATAAAAACAGAATACAATGATTTGTAAATCCTTTTCATCTTATATTTAATTGAATCATCACACTCTGTTTTTATTTATGTTTTACACAACATCCCAAATTCACAGGAATTGGGGTAATAATTAACAATGACTAAATGTCAAATCAAATTACAAGTACAAATAAAATTCTATATATTGTAACAATATTTGCCATATATCCCTGCTTGTGCAGTTCAGCACCAGGGGCCGGAATGTAAGGGCAGCTATGTAGGAGTTATCAGCTGAAATGTCTAGTCAGTGGTTGTGGATATGGAGAGCACAGATTACTTGGGGAAATGCACTGTAGAGGTGCTATTGTGGTTGTTGGTGATGTAGTACATAAGGTTCACATGGAACTGGTGGCACTGAGCATGCATTAACGGTGCCAGTGGGGCTAGATACAGCCTTAGTCTCCAGGGAGGCATGTGATATTTTTGGTTGTTGATCGTAAAGGGTAAGGTAGGACTGTTAAGCTGGTTTAGAGGGGGAGTGGGTCTGGGATGCCAGACTTCACTGTTGAGTCTTCTGGAGGTGTTGTGGGCTTAATTCTGCGAAACACCAATGATGGGAGGTGCCTACCTGATGACCCCTGTGAAGAGCTAGTGATACACTGGGTGGTTTTGCGTACTGATGGGCTGGGCTCAATGAGTAACCATAGCTGTTAAGGAGAGCTGGTTACTGATTGGATCATCAATGCCACAGCAATCCTAGTGGGTGTTAAAAGTTGCTAGATGTAGCTGGTCAGATCATAAACGGCCACAGGACCTTTAGTGTTGAGGTGTAGGATTCAACAACACAATGTTGGTGGCTACAGGAAGAGTGTGGTGGGCCCTATGTGAAGCTCTAATGAAATGGCATAGGATATTTGACATCTTATCCTGTTTATGATTATAATTGTCAGTTTTCACATGGAATTGGATGAAATATAAATAACAAATACTCTAAATACAATGTTCTTTTCTCATTTCAAGTAATTTTTTTTAATATGCATTTGAATTTATAGTGACTGTCTTGTAGTTATGGTTGACTTTACTACTATCCCCCACAGCACCTCAATATCATTCACCCTCTTCCTGTCACTACATGAATACCAAGTTGATTGGCCTGTTTTGCTAATGGGTGGGACTTCCTTTATAGACTCTATGTGGATTGTCATGAGAACTCCCATTCACTCTGGTATTGGGCACTGTGTCCATGTGCCTGTTCTGTCAGCAACGTATTACTAAAGAGACTGTACAAATTTTGTTGAAAACCTGTAACAACACTGGATGCACCCCCGTCATTAGAGGAGGTGTAGTGCCCCCTGAGTTTATCTTTGTTGTTTATTTATTTGGTCTATGGCCATCTTCATATCTCTCTGAATTCTAAATACATTGGACATCATACTTCAAAAGTATAGCAGTAATAAAGTAAATTACAATTAAAAAGTGCATTTAGTTTTGTGTGTGTTTACTATGTTTTCATGCCTTTTAGACCATCAATGAAAGTCCATTTTAACAGCAAACTTATGAAAACACATTAGCACAAACTCATTAGTGAGACCCTGCTGGTGTGGGTTCATGCCAGTTTCCTCTCTTCCAATGATGCACACGAAAACAGCTTGAGTACTAATAACCGCAGCATGTGAAGAATCTTCAGCAAGCAAAGTGTGAGTGTGAGTTCTACCTATGAATATTAAATATGGTTATTAGAGGTATTAAATATTTTCAATTTTGCCAAGTGTTGTGAGCTTATTCTTACTCCCTCCTCGTTTCTCACTCCCATTACTTGCTCCCATTGGCTGATTAACATAAACAGGTAAGTGGACTTTAGGCACTCTCTC
>NC_089819.1:10894479-10956712 GCF_029633855.1 Hoplias malabaricus
GGTGGGGGAGCGGGGTCAGTAATGAGTGTGCATGTACCAGAGTACATCGATATTCACACAGACATGCATTTTAATTACTGGTCCTGCACACACACACCCTGAAGATAATCACACTCCCTGGCATTCCCGAGTTGAGTCTAATTTCACTAACACATTTACAACATCATTTCAGAATCCGAGCCTCAGATGACATTAATGTGTATGGACTCTGGACACTGACATGTGTGAAATTACTTGAAATAAAATCTTTTACATTGACTTCCATTCAGGTTTATGGAGGTTTTTTTCCTTCCCCTGTAAAAGTACTATAACTGAGATACATGTTTGTTTTTCATCAAGACAACATGAGGTACAATGCTATGTTCTGGAGTAGCTGTACAAGAGCCCAAGGTCACTGTGCCTAATGCCAAGCAAAGGCTGTACACAAGTGGAACTCAATTCATTCATTCATTCATTCATTGTCTGTAACCACTTCTCCAGTTTAGAATTCAATTTAGTTTTTATAGCGCTTTTCACAACAAATGACATCACAGAGCAGCTCTACAGAGATCAACTTCCAATCCTTCTTTGAGCAAGCCAAGGGCGACAGTGACACTGGCAATGAAAAACTCCTTCAGTGCATGAGAATGAATAAAAAACTTGAAAGGAACGAAGATTTAGAAGAGAGGACCCATCTTTATGTGATAGACATCAGAGGGCACAACAAATGAAAAACAAACAAACAAATAAAATGAAATAAAATAGATCTTATGGGAATAATAAAGAGCTGTGGTTAATGTAAAAGTGAGGCATGAGTGCAGGACAAATGCCCAATGCCCAAACAAATGCCCAACAATGTGTGTGTTTGTGTGTTTGTGGGTGGAGTGTTAACCTGGATTAAGGTCCATTGAGCTAAACAATCCTATCCAAGTGGACAGTGCAAAGGAGGGAAAGTTGTGTTAGGGGAGTACCTGTGAAGTCATCAGCACTGATCAGATCAGGACATGGAAGTGAGAGACAGACAAAAATACATACAAGTAAATAAATAAATATATAAATAAATAAGAAGAGGGCTACGGTTTCCTCCCTCAATCCAAAAACACACGTTGGTGGGTGGATTGGCGACTGAAAAAGTGCCCATAGGTGTGAGTGAATGTGTGAGTGTGTGTGTTGCCCTCTGAAGGACTGGCGCCCCCTCCAGGGTGTATTCCCGCCTTGCGCCCAATGATTCCAGGTAGACTCTGGACCCACTGTGACCCTGAACTGGAGGCGGTTACAGATAATGAATGAATGAATAAGAAGAGAGGGTGAACGGTGTTTAAGAATGTCTGGTGGATGTTCACCAGCAAGTAGTTAAAATAGACTGTAGCAGAGTAATACAAATCTATAATGAAGGTAGTACAAGGCATTAGAATTTATGGATGGTTAACCAAAACCAGAACTGTGTTATCTGGACTGGTGGCGAACTAATCTATAGTTTAGAGTGACTGTTGTTGTCTAGTGCAACCATCTAGCATCAGTACCCCACACTCAATATTACTGTGTCTGAATCCACTCAAATCCTCACAGAAAAATAGTAGAAGATAACTGCAGCAAAGAAAGAATTGATGCTTTTTAATAAATGAATATCCTTGATCTCAAAAGAAAGGTTGGACAAGCAAGTGTCTACACACTCGTGGTCATATAGCATTCACAAACCACAGTCAGGCCAACTAATCAGAGTGAAGTCGTCATGGTGACCGTTCATAAAATAGCAACAGAGACTCACAATGCTCATAGTAGAACAGAAACAAATAATAGTACAAGTGAGAACAGAAGACCCAGGTACACACAAACCTAATGCTGTTGCCTTGCACGCATTGTCCATTTTATCACCTTCAGTGGTGGAAAAGGTGCACTTTGTAGTTCTACAATTACAGACTGTATTCCATCTTTTATTCAGCATATTGTGAGAATTACTTGACAGTATTTCTCAATGGACAGGACGCCTACAGGACCACCACTGAGCAGGAATTGAGGGGTGGATCACTCCCAGCCAGTGAGTGTTTTTGGCGACTTGTGTGTGTCCTGTCATTGAAGAACATGGTGAAAAGAGGCTGAAAAAGTATGCAGAGCAAATGTATGAAATTGTAAAAAAAATGTTGGGCACCTATATGTTAAATGGAACTGATAATAAAGACGAAAGCCAAAACTATTTTTAATGTTACACTGTTTTTCACTGTAAAACATTTTATGTATATGGCCCTTGAGTGTATATCATGAAGGAGTTGGTTTATAGGGAGAAAAGTAGGGATGCAGTCTTCAGGTAATTTAATACAAATCCAAACACATGGATGCATATCTCACACTCTTGGCGATGAAATATCCGCGCTTGATTTCTCCTACCAAAGTAAGGCTGATGGAACTCATATAATCCCTTCCTTCCCACCCTCTGTCACTCAGGTTTCCAGTCACATCATGCCTGGCTGACACTGCCTCATGGATGATGGCCCACCTCCTGAAGCTGAATCCTAGACTGTCTGAGCTGCTGTACATCTCTGGAACTGCAGGTCTTTACTATGATCTTACCACCCCTTTGAGAACTCCCTGGTCACTCGGACTGAAGCTGCATACAGCCTTGATGTAACTTTGAACCGCCAGTTATTGCTCTCGGCTTAAGTCTCAAACCTGACTCGGTCATGCAGGTTTCACTTCTACAACTCCTACTTCTACAACCAGTTATCTCTAGGGAGGCTAGCCAGGTGCTGTCGGTTCAGTCCCACAAATACAAAGTCTCGCTTCAGTTATGGATTATTTACTTGCCTTATTATGATTATTATATGATTTATTTTTTATTATTATTTTTTTTAATGTATTTTGTTCTTTTACATCTACTGATCTCCACAACACAAGAGACTAGCAGGGTAGAGCATTCAGTAACTTGGCTGCACTTGCCCTTCTTCTCTCTCAACGTCCAAATCAGCTGCTGCTTTAAAATCTGAGGACTAACACAAGATGCTACTAATATTCAAGATTACCAAAGTTTGTATCTGTAATATCTGTAAAATTCTGTTCAGGTTTTAATCATGGAAAACAACTAAGCAGGGAAATGAAGCTCAGTTTAGATATAGAGAATAATGAAAGAATAAAGAAATTAATTCCATTAATTCAAACACACTGGATAAAAAAAAAGAGGAAAAGGATCTGAGTAAAGTCTGCACAGCTGCATTTCTCTCTTTTATATTCTCATAGTAAACATTATTTTACAGCTATTTCTTTGATTCCTCTAAAGCACATTCATTTACACTGCACATGTTGACCTCAAATCTCTCCCAAAAGACTGTAATGGGGAGTTGACTCCAAATTAGTTGACTCCAAAAGAGTCGATTCTTTGACTGTGACATGCATAAATTTGGAGTGGACTCTGAGAGTCCAAGTGTTAAAAGAGAACAGACTACATTTGGGACAGCCTTATTTTTGCTCTTTCTATAGCCATAGTAATGCGGACCATGGTAAAGTGGAGTCAAGCAGTCAATGCTTTTGATTCCAGCTGTAAGTGTTACCAGTCCAAGTTGAGTTGTGAGTCACTAAATAAAGTCACTCTGTGTAACCATAGTAGCAGCACACAAAGGTATGATCAAAATGAAATTTAATAAAGTACTTTATCCAGTTCATGTGGATAAATAATGTGGACTGTATCGTCTCCCATAAAAGAATACAGAAAATCTTGGACAGAAAACCTCAGTGCTTGATGCCATGTGGTAAGTAAAATGATACTGTTAACGCTTGATTTGATAAACACGGGTTTGTATTGTATTGTATTGTATTGTATAGGGGCCTTGTGGGTAAGCGCCAGCCCCATTGCAACCCTGAACTGGGTAAAGGTTACAGACAATGAATGAGTGAATTAATTAAGCTTAGTGTATACCAAAGTTTACTGTTTGCTGAGTTGGCTTCTAACTCAACATAAATCCCAAATGTTGCCAATGAATTCATATATAGCTGAAGGCTAGCATATGCTTCCTTCCAGATATGTAAATCCAGCCATCTCTTCTAGTACTGCTAACAATCTCAAGGATAGCTTAAGACACTTAGAGGAGAACATCTGCTGCCCAGCTGACAGATATAGTTGGGAGATGCTGAGAGTGATGGGGTACAGGGACGGCCAGAGCATTTTCCACTGGACAGTACAGACTGCTTTTCTATTAGGCAAATTTTGTACCTCTTTAGTATCCGCTCCCTTACTCTCAGCCTAGCTGAGCACTGTTTTACCAGAGTGACATGTCAATCATGATGCATTTGAGACATCCAGCACAAACTAGCCATTTGTGAATTCTCCAAGCCACAGTAGTCACCACATTTAGTTTTATCCACCTCACAACAGCAACTCATAAAATTACACCATGGACTTATGTAACAGGTACAAATCTTCCTTGAATTGGAGTCCAATGAAAGATTCCAGCAAGGGCTGAATGGTGCAACAAAGAATAAAAAAAAAAAAAAACTCTACTGATCTGTCCATACGTATGCATGGCTAAGCTGTGTCTAGTCCTAAACAAAAACAGCACACAAATTCAGGATAAGTTAACGACACTTCATGTTACAGCTGCAATTATTTGGTTTCCAAAGCCTGTTGTTCCCATTAGGGATGGTGTTTTGCAACATCATGTTCACAGCTTTAAGGGGAAACATACCTGATAGATACATAATACAACCATCAACTCTCCAAAGGTGGTATACGAAACTATTTTCTTCAGAGGATATGATTCACAGTAACAAGCAAACCCAGTTTGCATATCATGTCAAGTGAGTTGGTTGTTGTCTTGTTTAAAGGCTTCCCCTGTTCCAAGTTTCTGTTTTTTGGAGTTCCTTGGTGTCTGGATCTGTGGTAGTGTAAGTAAAGCAGTTGTCCTCCAGTGACAGTAAAGATGTCAAATCTATGCAATTATGCAGTGATCAAATATATAAACAAATCATAAAATCTGAAACCCTCACACAACTGTTCTAATTCACCAAAAGACCAGTTTACAGTGCCCGAGCTGTCTTCATTATTAAGCCAATAAGTCTAACTACAGGGAAATCCAGCTAATGAGCTGTCAGTCCAACAGTTTTGTTGATTAACTTAGAAAGAGGCTCCAACTGGAGTCTGAACCTTTCTTTCTGGAATAAACCCATCATTTAATATAAAATGTATGCCATTTTAAAGGGAACTTTCTACCTTTTTTCCACAACTTAACACATTTCCCTGGGTTCTGTCACAAGAGCTGCTATATGCTTTGGTTAAAATGCCACAAGGATCAACAACACAGCACAGCACATTCTCCCTCTTTCCTAATCAGAACAACTTTCTAAACTCAGTGACTGTTCTTTTAAATGAAAATGAGCCACAGCTCAGTTTAGCGTGAGAGTCCAGGAGTGAGGGGCAGCAGCTCTGGGTTTTAGCCATATTTGCTTGATTCTCTTTTTTTCTTGTTTTCTCTCTGTACATAAGTTGTGCTTGCTTTGCTCCTTTTGACCCTGTTTTTGCATGGTCATGATTTTTGTTTTTTCATATGTGCCCATTTAATCTTTAGAAAATCTAATGCTATGACTTTTGCTTTCCATGTACAGTAACTTTTCCTGGTAGATTCTTTCACATTTTTGGAATAGCCCCATGGATATGCCAAATGAAAATGCTGCCTACCAGAATACTAGCAAAGCTGCATGTTGGAGGAGGGATAATGGTCTGGGGCTGTATTACATGAATGGACTAGGCCCCTTAGACCCTGTGAAGTGTATTGCTAATGCTACAGCACAGAGGTCGAGTGTTGCAAAAGAGTTCAATAAATATATGATCATTTATGCGGGGGTGTAAATGTGTGTGTGTAAAGAGATGCTGTGATGATGGTAACACTTCAGTAATGTGTGTTTGTGTGCAGAGCTGACATGTCAGGACTGTGTTGCTGGTTTCACAGAAATATGTCATGGGGAATAAAGCTGTTTAGACTCCCACTGCCTCTAGTTCTGATGGATTTAAAGCATTTTCCAGAGGGAGAGGTCATGGCAATCTTGTTGACATCCCCTTCACCCTGGATTTGTGCAGATTGAATTCAGATTGCAGCCGCATACAGATCACTCTGCTTACATTCCAGCATGTGGGCTTGTAATTCTTGGAAGAGTTTTGTTGTTGTTTTTGTTGTTTACTGAATCCAATACTACATTTCTAACTGATGTCTACAGCTTAAATCATATTAACATTGGAATGTGCATCATTTATTATTAAAACTTTCAAGTGTTTGTATTTTGGCCCATATTTCAGTTCATAATTTATATGATTAGTTCATAGTTATTATCAAACATCCAAAAAATGTATCCAAAATTGTTTGCAGCTGCTCTGGAACATATCATTCTATTGAACAATATGTTCCTATGGAAGTTCTACAAGCTCATTAGAAGTGGTGCCATGATATGTTTGGATAGTTTACTTCTCCAGTACCTAGACCATTTTTTTATTTGCAGTTGAAAAAGAGATATTTTTAATAACTGATATGATTTTTATTGTAGTTTTTGCTGCATTGATTGATGCAAAAATAAGTAACAGCTATTATGTTATTATTACACATTGCCAATGGTAAACCCAAGGTAAGAGCAAAGAGCTGAGGAGTTAAATACACATGGCAGTGAGAAGAGGATACAGTAGCACTGAAGGGTCTTGCTAATAATATCACTCACTAATCACAATGTTGGAGCTTGAGGTTGGAGGCGGTGACTGACTTAATATAGCTTAATATAACAGGATCAGGCATTGAGAAGCTTTCATTAGCACTGCTGCAAGAGCCATAGGGCCGGTGTCAGTCAGGCAGGTTGTTTTCATGCTTTGTCTTTAGCCGGGGCTGCAGATTTGATGTAGCGAGGGATGGTGCACTGGGCCAAGGGCTGATTAAAAACCCCACTGGGGCTAATGACTTCACACAAGTGCTTTAATGTGACAGGGGAGCTAAAAGGTCTGGAGGCTTTATATATTTACTTTTTTACTTATTTATTCTTTGTGTAGGTTTTGTTTAGAGAGGCACCGGCATTTCTCGTACTGATTGATTGGAGTGGGAATAGGGTTGTTTTTCTGGTTTTCACAATAAAGGTCTTTGCAAATGAAATTGGATGTGTTTTCCCCACCTTTAACCCTAACAAAACCCTTAGTATATTGTCAACTTCATATTAAAGCTCATGGTGGACTCTCAGAATCTAAAGAAGCTTTGGGATTATTTTTATTACTGGGATGTAGTTTACCACTACAAGCAAAGATTCTCATTTCTGGAAAATGCAAAAAATTGACTACCTCTGGTTAAACTACACCTTAGTGCAGTGTTTGCCAACCAGTCGATAATAAACCATGGTTGCTTCAGTTATGGCTTTAGGTTAAATATAGCTGTGTCATTCTGTATCCGCAGTGGTTCGCGAGCTACACAGGGACATATAAAGCCGTGGTCACACAGGGTTTGTGCCAGCTGTTCATTAATGAAGTAGTTAAACAGTTTCATTTTATGTTTTTGGATGCGATGGGGATGTACACATCCAGGCAATTATGCTGGTAGACGTTTCATTTGTTCAGGCTTCAACAGGTGATCTTGTACATAAAACGTTTGGTGACCACTGACTTAGGGCCTATTTATTTATTTATCGAAAACTATAGTAAAATTAGATGTACTCCTACTACTTCTTCTACTACTACTACTACTACTAATAATAATAATAACTAATAATAACAAGCTATAGTTAGTAGTAAGCTTAATTATAAACTAATATTAAAAATAATTTTGTCTAAGATATACTAAAGATATACATTACATATAAATAAATTAATAGATAATATAATAAATTTAATATAATAAATAAATTATACATTATAATTCACAGAACAAAAATACATGTCCTCCACATAAAAAATGCTTATTCAATAATATTTATACATTACTAATATTAAAGGTTAATAAATGAAGCAGAAATGTTCTATGGGAGCATCTCTGCCATTCATTCTTTTGGTGGTTAATGTTAGGTTAAGTTCAGCTTTAGGATTATATTCAGGGGAAGTCTAAAAAGGCTGTTTTCTTTCACTCACTTTTGAAACACACATCAAATCCTTGACCAAGTCGAATTTATTTCCATCTGCACAATATTGTTCAATTCCACCCCATGCTGACTTCTAAAGATGCTGAAATCCTGGTACACGCCTTCATCCCATCTCGATTAGATTACTGCAGTTCCCTGTTTTATAGTCTGTCTTCTAAATTTCTACACCCTCATCTAAAATTCAGCTGCCAGAGTCTTCTCTGCACATATTATACACTGGCTACTAGGTAACAAAACGCATACAGTATAAAAGTCTACTGTTCAAAGCCCTGCATGTCTGCATTTCTCCGTATCTGACAATACTACTCCAGCTTTATGTCCCATGTTGCAAATGAAGGTTCTCTGATTCAGGTCGTCTAGCTGTTCCCAGATTCAGGTTCTCACCCATGGGTGGCAGCTCGTTATTTTTTTTTTTAATTACAATATACTTTCTTTTCAATTCCTGTGTTTTCTAAGACCTAAGGATAAATCAGACTGTCTATTCCTGTGTTTACAAAGATATCGAGGTATGTTTATCTTCCACAAGGCCCTTGTTTTCTGGTCATCAAATAGCAGACTCAGTGTGTTTTTAATTATGTAATTATTTATATATGTTTTATTTGTGTATTTATTTAAGCTTTACTTGATTAACTCTTTCTATATTCATTTTCGTTTGTAGATATAAAAAAGTTACAACTTGTACTTGTTCTCTTCTATATGTTCATATTCTTTGTTCTTTTTTTGTTTTGTTCTCCAAATTTTTGCAGCATTTTCTTCCCAATAATTAGTCGCCTCTAATTGCATTTAGCCATGAGGGCAGTAATGAGATCAGTTACTTGTGTTGGATGATTAGTTCTGGATCACAAACACAACTCCAGCTCATTCCAAATGTACTGGATGGAGCTCAGTCACGTCATAGAATGCAGTTCCAATGCTCCACAGCCCAATGCTGGGGGGCTTTATACCCTCTAGCTCATACTTGGCATTGAGAAAGGTGACATTTGGCTCATGTGTGGAAGCTTCACAGCATCCCATTTTGCTTCATGCTTTTCTATGGAGATTATATGCAAGCTGTGAATGCAAAGCAGCCAACTCCATCCATTTTAAAGGATGTCTATATAAGAGGGTGTCTAGGGTTTTCTGGAGATCAAAAGAGAAATAAATTGTGGTCAAAATAACAGAGCACTGAAATGTATACATTTATATGTCTGGCATTTAGCAAATGCTTATAGCAACTTAAATTCCTAGTCACGTTACAGCTGTAGGCAATTGTAGTGTTAGGAGCCTCGCCCAAGTGCCCATACTGGTGTAGTATAGTGGGCTAACACAGAAGAACTGGTCCCTGGTTTGCTGTGCTGAAATTGTTACATTTGTCTCCCTTAATTGTATACAGTTCCATTATTTTTATTAGGGAGAGTGTGAGCACATTCTCTTTCTGAGAAACATGAGACCAAGTCATCACTTCAGCTTAAGTTATCAGTGGAGAACGCAAACTGCCCAGACCTTTCATATCTGTTGAATGATGCCTCTGCTAGTTAGCACCCTGAGCAGAGAGAGGGTTAGAGGGTTAGAACTGGGAACATATAGCCACCAAGTAAATTAGTACAT
Source organism: Hoplias malabaricus (assembly GCF_029633855.1). Taxonomy (NCBI): domain Eukaryota; kingdom Metazoa; phylum Chordata; class Actinopteri; order Characiformes; family Erythrinidae; genus Hoplias; species Hoplias malabaricus. The sequence goes on from NC_089819.1 coordinate 10,904,131, forward strand.
ATTTTTACCAGTTATTCCTAACATTTGTACATTTTGCCTCATTATAATCCGTAGTTATTTTACATTTATTATATGAGCTCCCATCCACTGGTGGCACTTTTTCACTAAATACTCTCAAACACTTTGTTATGTACCAAAAGAAGGGCCACAACAATAGCAGCTTTCTGGTAGGGATAGCATTACACATGCCAAAACTATGCTGTTTCTACCATTTTCGAACATACAGTGAGGTTTTTATTATGTTGAAGGCTTGGGTTAGGTTTTTGTTAGGTTTAGGGTAAGATTTATTGTTAGGTGTTAGAGATTGTCAGAGAGTGTTTAACCTGCACAAAATGGTGCAGTTTCTGATTGTTTGGAACTTAGATTTATTTTATGGTTACGTTTATGGTTATGCTAAAGTTTTGTTTTTAAACAAGCAAAAATTTCAGGAGTATCTAAACTTTTGGACCTTAGAGTTACATTTATTTTTAAATTTTGGGTTAAGCTTTAGGATTATGGCTAAGATTAGGGTTATGGGAAAGCTGGATTTTCACCTGGAGTTACCAGACATTCACATGTATATCCACAAATATAAATAGTAAACATCATACAAGTGCCAAGTATTGTCCGTACACAATTTACAAATTCTAGGAAGGGTCTTTCAGCAAAATATATACAAATTCGCCTTGAGACCAGATGGTTAAGTTGAGATCAATTTATCTTACTTATAGCCTTTGTGGTCTTTCCAGTGTCTTTGGATATAAGAACAGGCTTCACCTCAGCTGCTGCAACTGAGTTGTTGAGTTGTACCTGATTAGCTAAGTTTGCGCTAAAGGGAACAGTGTGTGTGCCTTTGATTTTTCTGCTTAACTATCACTTTAGTGTCGTAAGTCTGCAGTGAAGTGTTGGGGTTTGTTCTTTGTTGTAGTGTGTGATGACTGAGAGGCTCTTTCAGACACAGGGAGCTGTCTTTGTCAGCAAAGCATTGTTCCGCTTCATTCTCTACTTTCCACTTGGCGTAACCTTACTGTAGTGCGGAACTGCATCCCTGCGCCTCTACAGCCCTCTGCGTCTCACCGCTTTTCAGGGGCTGTTTCTCTGGTTGAGTGAAGGGCTCTCAGTTCTTTGATGGACCACACACACACACATACACACACACTCTTTCAAATGCAGCCTGTATTCCCTTAGCTTATTATCAGCCAGTCTTTGAAATCGTGCTCCTGAAGGCCTTTGTAAATTAAGAATGTCCTTCCTGCACTGCTTCTCTTGCCCTGTCTCCTCCTGTTCCTCTGCCTGGCACTCAAAAAGCAGTATTTGTATCCCATAATATAGCTCAAATTATGTGACTTAATACAAAAAAACAAAAAAACAAAAAAAAAAAAAAAAAAAAAAGAAAAAGAAAAGAAAACAAAGACTCAAGAGTGATAAAGTAAATAAATTACATTTCCACATCACTGGCGGCTACTGGCCAATTGCTTTAGTGCCCTTCCTGTGTGAGTGTGGCTAACTTAAAGGTGGGCAATATGACAAAAATCATATCACCGTTTTTCACTGCACGCAATACTTATCAACCATCTTAAGATTCAGGGTGATGCAATTGTTAGCTGTGTCCTTGTGGATGGGTAGGATGGGCCTCCCCCTCCCTGCATTCAGCACAGTGCTAGCCAATGAAGACGTCTGTTAGTCTCACAAGGCCAGACATGATCTTGTGATAAGAATACTACCCCACATCACCCTAAGGTCATTTTACTCAAGGGTAAGCATTGGCTAGAGAGTTATAAACAACCCCCGCATTGAGCTGTTGGGAAGTAATTGAGCTTCATTCACAACTCTTGTCGGAAGGTTTTAGATTACACTAGATGTTGGAACATTTCATGAGTGTTTGATGGCATCTGGCTTTACTAACTTAAGTGAGGTCTGAAACTGGTGTTGGAGGATTAGCTCTGGATCTTAAGGTTTGGGATCATGAAACATCACAACAGAGAATACAGTTACACTATTCCGGTAAAGCAACTCTAGTTAAGATTTGGCATTTTTGGACCTGGGCTCCCTCTGTAGTTGCAGAGTTGTTCACATATACAGCAGTGTTCTGAAATCAAAGTTAGGGAGGTGTGTGGTTTCCTATCCATCTCCAAAAGTTACATAGTGCAGGTTCTGCAGTGCTGAGCCTAGAGTAGCAATGACAGGGGTTCTCTTCATCCTACTACAGGCCAGGGAAACACCACAATGATACTGATGCTGTATTCACGAGGTCAAATTATTACCTAGTACTCCTTCAAACCTACTACTACTATGTGAGATTTGGTATGGCTCCTGGGCTCCCCTACAGTTGCAGAGTGTAATTCACTTTTAGAGCACTGTGTGGAAATTAAGGGGTGAGGTTAGGGGGAGGGGGTATATTACAGCCTGCTTCCTAAAGTTACAAAGTTCAGTTTCTACAGTGCTGAGCCTGGAGTAGCATTGACAGAGGCTCAGTTATCTTTATTACAGGTCAATGGAGGATCACCATGATTATGAAGCTGTAAATTTAAGGTAAAAATACTATTTAGTTCTGCTTTAAACACCTCTAGCCTGGCATGTCCCATGTTTTGCCTTGCTCTTGAGGTTATACAAACTGTGTGCACCTTCAAACACCAGTGTCAACAGTAGGTGCACTTTAAAAATGTACAATTTACAATTTATTGGATGTTTTTGGCCAATCATAGCCCAACAGAACAACAAGCCTTATTCCATTACTCACACTTTCAGCCTTGCACACTCGTACAAGCCTGTCAGTTTCACAAGCGCCCCCTAGAAGCCCTTAATGCACACCTTGGCACAAATACGCATGAGACTACACTTTTCTAAAAGCTATTACCCACAATCTGTTGGAGGCCCTTAACAACCATTGGCTTCAAAATCGTAGAAAAAGCAACTCCTCAAGTGTAAGTGAAATATTGATCTTTCTCTTTGTTAAGATGGAGTGGGAATGGTTTTGATCATGATTTATTTTGAAAAGCCTGACACTGGAAGAAAGACTGTTTACTTTAATGATGTTAAGCTCATTCAGTTAAGAAGATATCAGATAATGTGTCCCAATCCTGTGCTCAGTTCCTTCACTTCTGCCCTTAAATGTTCAACAATGGCAGGAAAGTGTGCACTTTAATGAGGATCTCATGGCTTAGATCACATTTTGGGGGCAGGCCAACACCTTCCTGCTAGCACTCTGTCTTTACTCCATCATTTCCTGCGGATTCAGGGTCAGGTGACAGAGAGGAAGGAGAAATGATGTCATGGCTGTGGGGGGAACAATGAGGCCACAGTGAAACTGGAATATCCAGAAAAAAAGTGCTCCCCCTAAATATACCATATCCGGCTTCCTGTTCTTCCAGGCCATGTGAAACATGTTTCTTTCAGTGTTTAAAAAAAAAAATCAAAAAACAAAACTCCGGATGACTGTATGTGAGGAGTTTGGTGTGCTCTCCTTGTGTCCACGTGGGTTTCCTCCGGGTGCTCCGGTTTCCTCCCACAGTCCAAAAACACACGTTGGTAGGTGGATTGGCGACTCAAAAGTGTTCGTAGGTGTGAATGTGTGAGTGAATGTGTGTGTATTGCCCTGTGAAAGACTGGCGCCCCCTCCAGGGTGTATTCCCGCCTTGTGCCCAATGGTTCCAGGTAGGCTCTGGACCCACCGCGACCCTGAACTGGATAAGTGGTTACAAATAAAGAATGAATGAATGTTTGATGATAAAATTCACACCTTATCATTTGGATAGCTGAGAATTGATGTCTGTTTTGACAAATGGATATAGGTGGTGTTCAGTATGGTTCATATTTTATATTTCATCAGAGTATATATTTTACTAAAGGACCATGCCCTTGATTCCCAAAAGATTAGAAGCTGCTGCATTTTCTCCTGAGAATTATTCCAACTGTCAAAATTGTTGCTTCCCTGTGAAAGGGAATGTTTGAAATACTAATTAATAATTTTTGTGAAATATGTATTAAATATCCTAACTAACTCTCATTATTAGGCTTTCTCCTCTCTCTCTCTCTCTCTCTCTCTCTCTCTCTCTCTCTCTCTCTCTCACACACACACACACACACACACACAGACAAAGCTCCTGTATCCCTTACCACCTGGCATTATGCCTCCATGTCTGAGCTATACACTGCTATGCTTTTTTTTTTTTTCTAATAAAGCTTCTGTGTCTGATGCTAAAGCCCTCCCTGAAAGTTAAATTAAGATATTCAAATGAAAAACATCATCAAAGCTACACTAAGATATTTTTATAGAATAAAAAAATAAAGTTTCCTCAAGCCATTTTGTCTTTCATATCCCACTACACATTTGTTTCCTTTCCAAAAATACAAAGAGGTAGTCGCATTTTGACTTTATTTTTGTGATTATATTTTTTAATCGATAGACTACTAATATAACTTCAGTTCTATTGTAAATATCCAAATCAAATTCTGAAATAAATTTGTTATTTTTACAACAGACATAATTTCCATTCAACAGTTTACAGTGCTATGTCTATAACTCTTCTTCATGTATGTAATAGTTAGGAACCAATTGTATGATTATCTTTGCTGCTCCCTTTCATTTAATATATACTCATTGGAGATATTGCAGTTATTGCCATGGTGTTTCCCAATACCCTATAACAGTGGTGTAAAATTGACTGGGTGTGTGTTTGTCACAAGTTCTGTGGTTAGACTGTGTCACTTAATGATATATCGTCTCCAATTATCTGGGATGAATATACCATTGTCAGATTCACAAATTTCACATTTACTTGCTAATCTCCTTGACCATTTCAAATGTATTAATAAACACAAAAATGATGCTACTTAACGTCATTTCAAACGATTTAGAAATATGTGACTTCACAGAGCCGAGCTAAAATCTGATTCTCTTTGCAGAGAAATATTCTGAGGTACATTATTTCAGTGGCCATTAACAAAAACACAAACAGATGAAAAGTAGAGGAACAAAAACAGAAAGATGAACTGTTTTGTGTAGTGCATAATGAGTCTCTTTGGTAGAAATATGCATTTGAGTTATGACTATTAACTGACCAATCAGAGCTTTCAGACAACATTGTTTAGGCATTCCTTATGAAGGGCATTGTGGGATTTCAGGAAAACACTGGACATTCACCCTGTCACTGTCTGATGTGGAATGCTTGTGAAAACAGAAAGGTGGACTTTTGTAAATATATTTTAATTCCAAATTTGATGCAACACATTCCAAGATAGGTTGGGACAAGAGCATGCTTACTGCTGTTTTACATCACCTTTGCTTTTATCTACACTTATTATTTGCTTGGGGCAAAAGACAATATTCATTCCTGTTTTGAAGGCTGTATTTTGGTGCCATTGTTCAGTCTTCAGCTGCTTAACTGTACACTCTACATCAACAAATGCCTTTCAATGTTACTGTGACTGTGCCCTCAAAGATACATTCACGGTACCTTCAGCTAAGGAGTGGAACTGTTCAGTATTCAGTTTTAATTATAGAGTTCTCAGTTGTATAACTTAAATAATACATTTTTAAATTACATTTTCACCTTTTATTATTGAAAATGGAAGACGGAAAGTGTATCCTCATAAAGAAACTGGTGGGTCTAGATTTTATTACACAGTTCTATAACTCTTAATGTATTGCAGTTTTAGTGTACACAGTTTGCCTTTAAGTCCACAGCCATGCCTTAGAACATACAGTTACTAGCTGAAGATGAGACCTGAAGGTGGATTTTATTAAACATAACGTGAACATAAGACAGAACGTGGTTAAACAGAGTATGGGGAAATAAATGAAAAAACAAAGTAGAACAAACGAAAGCAGGAAACTAAGCACTGACTACAAAACATCAAAAAAAAAAACAACCAGAGGGGCAAAACATTCAAGTTAAACAAGGAAAATGAACATGGAGAGAAAATAAAATCATTGCAGAGCATAACAAAGAACAAACGCAAACACAAGACACAGAGGCGGACTCTCACTTAGACCTGACACTGACAATGGCCGACAAATTAAAGACAAAGATGGATGGTTAAACATAAGGACAGATATAAAACAAAAGCCATGTGGAGACAGAAACAGGGCATTAATGCTGTTCATATTTTCCACTACTTACTCAACTTGGCTTGGCTTGGCTTGGCTTGGCTGTAAACACTCCTTAATAACTCCTGATATCTGGTAACTTATCCATTAGCACAGCTTTGCCCCAAAATACTGCTGATGACATCACAAAACCCAGGCTCTAGTTGAACAATGGCAGTGGTAAAGTTAAGCACTGTTTGCTTATCATGTATTTGCATGTTATTGTTGTTGCTGTTGTTTTATTTTTCCCAACTCTGCAGTATTTCATTCCTTGTTGCACCATCCAGCTCTCGCTGGTGTCTTATTTCTGCCACCAATGTAAGGAATATTTAAACCTCTTCAAAAAACCATGGTGTAATTTTACAAGCTCAAATAAAAACTAATGTGATCTCTACTGTAGCTTGGCAACTTTACAAGTTGCTACTTTATGTTGGAGGTCTGCCTTTCATCTTGTAAACAAGTCTCTGTGGCTAATCAGGGCTCTGCAAGTTAGTCCCTACTCAGTTCTCTAGGAGCCACAATTGTGAAATTTGCTTATAATGGAAAAGCAAAAAACCTGAGTAGAGCTGAGCTGATTTGAGCACCATGCCATGGAAAAACACCATTAGTGAACAGAAATGTACCAGTACAAGACTATTTTTTCTGATGGTGTACTTGAACTTCATTGTCACATTTTTCTACTTGACCTTTACATTAAGTGGTTTTTCTTTGACAATTTTATACACCATAGAGAGGGAAATATCTATATTCCTCACTACAACATATTGCACTTAAACTGTTGTATTATCCACTGGTGTGTTTTTTGTCAAAGTAGCCACCTTAGATTCATATGTCTTTTAGGATGCAGCTATGAAGTGCACAGTGTATGGTATTGTGATCTATTTGAGATTCAGCCATTGTTCCCAGGGGTTTCCAGGTCCTAGACGTGCATTTAAAGACCTTGTTTCTGTCTTTGTCTAACACTGTTCTTCCTCTGTTTGGTTAGCTCCATCAGCCTTGTATGTTTTTTTTTTTTTCTTCAGTGTTTGCTCTCGTTTGTACCTCTCCACTTCTTCCTTTCAGAGGATTCCCCTGTCTGGTACGCTCCTGCCTGTTCATCCCTTACTAACAATTTATCCTTTTAAATGGCCTGGTGGGTCTGGGTTTTATTACACACCTCTATAACTCCAGTATAACTCAGACAGTCTGTGTTGAATAATCAGCCTGAGGGGACATTTAGATGATACATTTTCAGCCAAGGTTCTTGTCTTTGTGTTTTCTATGGAGTAATTTACACTACATTGAAAAGCCTTGCTAGGCCATCATGTATTATGTTATGAATATAAAACCACCAACTTCTCTGCTGAATGCCAACAAAATACAACCATCCTCATCAGACCAATCATGACTGAGAATGCTACTTATGTAGCACAGAGCAAATCTAGTTCACCTGGAGCTGCACAACCCTCAAAGCAAAGATGTCGACGCAGACGAATCACACACATAAAATGACAACTTGCCTGTCTTGAAATATTTACTGGGTAAGAATTCATCATGAACGGGCCTATGATTTCCTCAATGCAGGGAACAGGCAGAATCGCAGAACGGAGGAATAACAGTAGAATTCAAATGTAAAGGCAGTACTGCACAGAACTTGAAAGTCTAAAGGAATCCCACACACAGTACCACCTTTAGTTTAGAGCAGGCGTGCCCACACTTTTTGGCTTGAGCTACAACAGCACTTTTAGTTTCATTTATTTTTGTTTGGTTTATTTAGAACACATATCAAACGAGCTTCTGTAATCACCAGTGAGGGTGGACTGATTTTCGGACTTATGTCCAAGTGGGAAAAGGCTAGTTCACATTATTTTAATGATGTAAAAACTAACGTGCACGCTGTGCACAGCACCCCTCATTTGGAGTATTACAGCCTACCTTGCTTATTCAAATATGATGCTAAATTGCCCCAACCGTGTCTGTAAAATTCTTAAGCATTGTTTTTGTTTGTGTAATTTGCCTCTTTTTACCGGACCAACTGTCAGTCAGGCTTCTAAGTAATCGTCAGTGAAGCTGGAGTGAAGTTTGGACTTAATAATATAGATTATTTAAATGAGGAGCAATCAACCAAAGTGTATGCATTGGGCACCCCTGATTTAGAGTGATGTGGCCATGTGGTCGGGGCAATGCACTGTTAGCTCCTGTTGCATGATAGCTAGGTCTGGTATGCAACCTTCCTTGCTTCGGTTTTCATTTGCATACCCATTGTCTGCGTCTGCCACTCTGAGACTAGACTGGAGTCAGCCGCAGGCCCGTGGGTCGAACAATGACCCGAGTGTAATCTTGTAAATGGTCGGTTGAATATAGTGGACAAAACTTTGCCATTGATACATTCTAGCAGCAATTGCAATAAATATGACTGTGCTTTTGACAGTTTATTTAATTGTGTTTGCTTTCTTAAAAAATGATATGAATGGAGAAATAAATAGCCTCAGATTTTTAAATTATTAAACAGTTGTCTGAGGAGCACTTAAACCAGATCCTCATGAATTTGTTTCTGCTGGGTTTGTTTTTGTTGTAGCTCTATTAGGAAAATTGCCGCTACTCATCACAAAAACACATTATTTTATTTTGTGCTTGGTTATTTTTCTTGTCAGTCAGATGCTCCTTTTCTGTCAAAGCTAGGAAACGCACCAGACTCTTTGATGGAATCATTAGCATGGCGATGGAGTTGCAGTTGTTTATAAACAGTCCACCTTCTAATTTGCTCTAAAAACAAAAACACATCTTAGCAGAGTAGCATTTTACACTGAAAACTCACATATGGAAGTCAAAAGGCTATAATATGTTAAAAACATTTTAAATCATGGTTACACTATAATGTCACTACAGTAAAACCTCTGTCACCGCAAACCCTCACAGTAAACTCTTCGCTGAGAGAAGCATCTGAGGGATTACGTACAGCTCCCTTAACGAATTCCCTCAGCTAAACTGGTATTCTCTCCTTGAGTTCATTAATACGGGAAAAACGTAAGAGGTTTTATGCTAATGGAAGCTGCTCCTGTGGTTCAGCAGTGGACAAACACTGCAGCCGGCCCTTCAGTTCGTCTTGAAGGCTTTGCAGGCCTTCAGCAGACTGCTGAGTGTGTGTAAAGTGAGTTTAGAGCGTCAGTGTGAAGCTTTGACAGCTGGTCTCTGAGGAGACACACAGTAAACACAGCCTTATAAACAATGATTTAATGAATCAGACACATCCACTGGGACTATTAGAGCTTCTGGAGCAGCACATCCACAGACAGACACTCTTCACTCTCTTGCTCTCTGCCTCTCCCTCTTTGTTCTCTTCACATTATGTCTCTATTCTCTTGCTCTTTCTCTCTGTTCTCCTCACCTTCTCTACATAGTAACACTTTAAAATAAGACTACTCTTATAAATGTTTATGAATGGTTTCAAATATGTTTATTACATGGTACAGATCACAAAGATCATTGCTAATTATTTGTAACACAGAGATTGTGACTTCTTTGGTCTAATACTGAAATATCGGAGTGTTTATTGAAAGTGTCAAGATACAGAATAAGCTCAGACCTGAGAATGTGAGCGTTTCATTTGTTAAGGTGCACCACACTATCACCAACATCTAAATAAATATTATATGTGTGGATAATTGATTATAATTGGTGGTTCAATGGATAATCTAATTAACAAATACGGGCTGAAGCTGACAGGCTGAATGTCCACTGATGGAGTAGACAAAGTAAGTCAAAGACCTGAGGGTATGGGTTCACCATTTGGTAGATAACAGGTCTCCTTTACCCTTTCTGTCTATGTGTCATAAATAATTGATAATAACTCTTAATGTAATCACAATGTAATTAATAACCATTAATAAACAGATAGTTAGCTGTATACAAATTATAAAATGTTGTCTTACTATAAAGTGGAACTGTTTAGGTCTCTTTCTCTCTGTTCTCTTCACTTACTCTTACTTTTTCTTTCTTTCTCTCTCACAGTTCTCTTCACCTTGTCTTTCCCTTTCTCAGTGTTCTATTCATTCATTCATTCACTATCTGTAACCATCCATCCATTATCTGTAACCGCTTATCCAAATCAGGGTTGCGGTGGGTCCTCGAAGGCACCAGTCCTTCACAGGATGACACACACTCACACACATTTGAGTCGCCAATCCACCAACGTGTGTTTTTGGACTGTGGGAGGAGACCGGAGCACCCGGAGGAAACCCACGCGGACACAGGGAGAACACACCACACTCCTCACAGACAGTCACCCGGAGCAGGGCTTAAACTCACAATTTCCAGGTCCCTGGAGCTGTGTGACTGCGACACTACCTGCTGCCTCTCTCTCTCTCTCTCTCTCTCTCTCTCTCTCTCTCTCTCTCTCTCTCTCTCTCTCTCTCTCTCATTTCTATATTCTCTTTCACCTTCAGCCATTGCTGTTGGTCCAGTTCTGATGTCCTCATGCCCAGTGTTGGTGCTTTTAGATGTGGAGAGAAGTCAATCTGAGCGCTCTTACCAGTCTGCAGATACATACACTGCAACCTGCAAGCACTTTGAGTCCCGACACATTTCTGTCAGAGCCAGCAGTGGCTCCATTGTCACAACACAAGTTTAATTCAATTTACTCCTCACTGGTTTTAATGTTACGGCAGATTGGTGTTTTTTCAAGTATATTGTTTGCTTTTTCCTTTTTTCCTAATATTCAATTTTATCATTCTACAAACTGTTTGTTTCTTTCTCAGTATTTTTTTTTTAATTTCTGCATCACCCTTTTTCTCTCATTTCTGCATTCTCTTTCATCCATCCAATCTTTATCTCCTTCTCACTTTTTAAAATGTTTTTCTCTTTTCATTTCTATCATTTTTTGTGCCCTTAAATTTTTTTCTCTTCTTCTATTTCCTAAACTGTTCCCTGTTCTCTCTCTCTCTCTCTCTCTCTCTCTCTCTCTCTCTCTCTCTCTCTCTCTCTCTCTCTCGATCTTCTATCGTTACTCATTTTCTATCTTTCTCTCCACTCAATTTTAAACCTCGTCTTTTTCACTCTCTCTCTTTCCACTCTGTATTAATTTATGCAGCATCCTGCGGCGTTTGCTCTCAGTGAGGATCACCCAGAGAAACACACACACACACACACACACACACACACACACACACACACGTACACTTCTTCACTGACACAATCTTTCCCCTCCCTCACATGATTCTGAACTTTCATTTTTTTCTCCATTTCATCATCATGACCATCATCATCATCATCAACTCTCTCTCTCTCTCTCTCTCTCTCTCTCTCTCTCTCTCTCTCTCTCTCTCTCTCTCTCTCTCTCTCTCTCTCTCTCTCTCCCTCTATGTCTCTCTCTCTTTTCCAGTGCAAGCAATTTGAGAAAAGATGCTTGCTTAAGGCTTACAGCAGCAGAAGCAGCTTTGATATGCTCTATGCCTTATGAGCTGTCAAAGCTCAGACACACACATACACACACACACAGAGAGAGAGAGAGAGAGAGAGAGAGAGAGAGAGGGGGAGTGGGAGGGTGAATGAGTTAGAGAAACAGGGATGAAGGGCAAATAAAAAGAGGGGAAAACAGGAAAGATGGATGGTAGAAGGTATAAACAGAGAGAGTGGGGTCTGGGGCAGAACAGTGAGAAATGAGAGAGACAAAAAGAGAAAGAGAAGGAAAAAAGGAGGAGAGCGTGTGAAAAAAGTGTGACAGAAGGAGAGAAGAGAGGTGAGTATTAAGAAGAGGGAGAAATAGAAAGGAAAAGAGAAGAAGGAGAGATGATAAAGGAGAAAAGGAGATTGGGGAGATAGGAAAACAGAGTGAGAGAAAAAGAGAAGGATTGAGAGAAAGAGTTGAGTGAGATGAGAAGGGACAAAAAAGAGCAGAGAAGAAAAGAAAGATGATAGAGAGGGATAAATGAGGCAAAAGATACAGGGAAAGTAAAGAGAGAGGAGGGCAAGGAAGGAAGACAGGCAGAAGAAGAGAGATGAGAGAGAGGTGGTGGGGGGGTTGGGGTTAGCATTAGCTAAGCGCTGAGCTAATTAAGGAAGCCATAATTAGAGCTGTGTCCAATAAACAGCAGCCAGCTTTCTTCCCCTCCACCAATCCTTCCATCATCTCTCTCTCCACTGCAGCACTCCCTCTCTCTTTCTTTCCTTTTCTATCTAGACTTATCCTCTTTTTTCTGTCACTTCCCTTTATTTAGCCCTGTCTTTTCAAATGCTTTACCTTTACAATCATTTTTACTTCTTTTCTTTTTTTATTCTCTCTCTTTCATCCCCCTCTCCCCAATAATTCATGATCCTCTACCACATTCTCTTTCTTTATCCACCACTCTTCCATCTCCCTCTCCTCAGTCCCTCCTCTTTATCCTTTACCTCATTCTATCTTTCTTCAATCTCTTTCCTCAATCTCTGTATTGCTTTTTTTTACTTCCATGTTGTACTCCCTTCTTTATTTTTCTTCTTCTTTACATCTTCTGTATGTACATGAGCAGGGAGTGTGTGTAGGTGTGTGGACCTAAGAACATTATCTTTGCTAATTACATGTGACTTCACCACCGCTACAGGGAAAGTAGGTCAGCTATATAGTTAACACAGCACCTTTGATAACATTCTCTCATTAAATACACCGTAAGTGTGAAAATAGTCTTTTCAGTGCTGTGGCTTGACCATTGTGATGTCATGCTGTAAAGGTATTACATATGGCATAGGATGAGAAAAATGGGAATATCTCAGAAAAAGGTGGGTACAGCTTGTTGCTAAGCAACAATGGCGTCTTATGTGTTGATCAGCTGTGCTACTTGTGCCAGTAAATGCTATTTTACACTACACATATTTATTAATACAAACCGGATTCCAAAAAGTTGGGACACTAAACAAATTGTGAATAAAAACTGAATGCATGTGGAGGTGCCAACATCTAATATTTTATTCAGAATAGAACACAAATCACAGATCAAAAGTTTAAACTGAGAGAATGTATCATTTTAAGGGAAAAATATGTTGTTTCAAAATTTCATGGTGTCAACAAATCCCAAAAAAGTTGGGACAAGGCCACTTTTTACCACTGTGTGGCATCCCCCCTTCTTCTTACAACACTCAGACATCTGGGGACAGAGGAGACCAGTTTCTCAAGTTTAGAAATAGGAATGCTCTCCCATTCATGTCTAATACAGGCCTCTAACAATTCAATCGTTTTGGGCCTTCTTTGTCGCACCTTCCTCTTTATGATGTCCAAATGTTCTCTATAGGTGAAAGATCTGGACTGCAGGCTGGGCATTTCAGTACCTGGATCCTTTGCCTACGTAGCCATGATGTTGTGATTGCTGCAGAATGTGGTCTGGCATTATCTTGTTGAAAAATGCAGGGTCTTCCCTGAAAGAGATGACGTCTAGATGGGAGCATATGTTGTTCTAGAACCTGAACATAGTTCTCTGCATTAATGGTGCCTTTCCAGACATGCAAGCTGCCCATGCCACAAGAACTCATGCAACCCCATACCATCAGTGATGCAGGCTTCTGAACGGAGCGTTGATAACAACTTGGGTTATCCTTGTCCTCTCTGGTCCGGATGACATGGCGTCTCAGTGTTCCATAAAGAACTTCAAATCGTGACTCATCTGACCACAGAACAGTCTTCCATTTTGCCACACTCCATTTTAAAAGACCCCTGGCCCAGTGCAAACGTCTGAGCTTGTGGAGCTTGCTTAGAAATGACTTCCTTTTGCACTGCAGAGTTTCAGCTGGCAACGGCGGAGGGCACGGTGGATTGTGTTCACTGACAATGCTTTCTGGAAGTATTCCTGAGCCCATTCTGTTATTTCCTTGACAGTGGCATCCCTGTTTGAGGTGCAGTGACGTTTAAGGGCCCGGAGATCACAAGAATCCAGTAGAGTTTTACTGCCTTGACCCTTATGCACAGCAATTGTTCCAGATTCTCTGAATCTTTTGATGATGTGATGCACGGTTGAGGATGATAACTTAAAAGTCTTTGTTATTTCATGCTGGGTAACACTATTCTGGTATTGCTGCACTATCTTTCTGCGCAACAAATGTTACATTTACTCAGATTAAACTTTTGATCTGTCATCTATGTTCTATTACGAATAAAATATTGACATTTGACATCTCCACATCATTGCATTCAGTTTTTATTCACAATTTGTTTAGTGTCCCAACTTTTTTGGAATCCGGTTTGTACATTTTATAATACATTAGGTTCCCATTGAATTTAAAGTGACATAGAGAACTGTGGTAATCTGTTGTCCCACTGCTCTCACGCGATCGCTCAGGGTTGTCAACGGTGGAATAGAGGGACCCTGATGTCTCTGGGAGCCATCAGGTCTGTGCTATCTTTCCAGTAACACTGTCCTCACACTGTAATTATTTGTATAGTATTCAATTCATAAATTAAATATCACATCTATCTCTGGGTTTCTCTGAACCACTGCCCATCCATTCTGACCTAATGTTGGGGAAAGATTGTTCGAGTTGTGGTGTCCTCACCTTCCTGATGTCTGTCAAGCTCTGACCATGAGGGACACCAACATGTCCCCGAGAGCACGCTTCAAGATATTCCGATTCCTGCTCATCAGTCATGGAGACTTCTACTTGTGCCCGAATGTCTCACATTCACATCACCATCTCACCGTTGACACTGGGCTATGACTTGAACAGTTCACACCTTCAGAGTGTTCTTTATTAACACAGCTACTAACACACTCAGAACATGGCGGAATAGATCACAATGCATTCATTATAACACTATAATTCTTCAGTCATACTGATGTGTTTATAAACTGCCTTTTGTTTGTACACTGCTGTTTGTTTTTGCTCCTCTATCGACTAAAGGTTCCCCTATTTGAGTCTCTTGGCTCCTCTCAAGGTTTCTTCCTCCTGTTCTGAGAGTATTTTCCTTGCAACACTCACTCAGCGCTGGAACCTGGATTCCTGTAAAACTACTTTGTGACACCGTTAATTATTAAAAGTGCTCAATAAATAAAATCAAACAGAATTATAATTAAGCAATAATACACACGATGCCAATGCTAAAATGTGAGATACTGGCACTTTTGCTCTGCGGTCATAGGCACAAAGCCACAGGCAGAGTATTGAAGATAAGTACATCAGGATTATGCCGCAGTTCCATTAGCAATATTTTTTAATGGATTTTAAGATAAATAGGGCATGAAAAGCTACTTGTTTGTTTGTTCCTGCAACATAAAACAGTTCCATTACATGAAGCACCCCCAGTGCACACTAAATATAGGCCTACTACCAGTTATTCATGGATATTTGTGGGTGTTGATCTGAATTTCTGGCTACCCCATGTGAAAAAATATAAAACTAATACTAACTTGAAACTTAACTGTAAATCTCAACCTAACTTTTACACCATAAATGTGATCATAAACATAAATGTGAACTCATTCATTCATTCATTCATTATCTGTAAGCACTTATCCAGTTCAGGTTTGCAGTTGGTCCAAAGCCTACCTGGAATCAGTGGGCGCAAGGCAGGAACACACCCTGGCGGGGGCAAATGTGAACTCCAAATGGTTAAAACAGCAGTGTTTTGTAATTGTTGGAATGCCATAGTGCAGAGATTCTGGCTCATTTTCAAGTTGTTTTTGCTACTCGAATTTTACACTGAATACAGTACAGCACAATGATCATTCATTCATTCATTCATTCATTGTCTGTAACCGCATATCCAATTCAGGGTCGCGGTGGGTCCAGAGCCTACCTGGAATCATTGGGCGCAAGGCGGGGGATACACCCTGGAGGGGGCGCCAGTCCTTCACAGGGCAACACAGACACACACATTCACTCACACACTCACCACAATGATCATTCAGGGCTTAAATTAAAGATGACAGTTGGGCTAAGACATTCGAACAGAATACGATGATTTGCAATTCCTTTTCAACATTCTTTTTTCAAATTCCAAATGAGTGAATATTTGCAAAAAATAAAACAATAAAGGTTATCCATTTGAACATGAAATATCTTGTCTTTGTAGTGTATTCAATTGAATATAGATTTGCAAATCATCATATCCTGTTTTTATTTATGTTTTACACGATGTCCCATCTTCTTTAGAACTGGGTCTGTACATGAAGCGGTTCTGATGGGAGCAACCATGGAATCTGAAAAGGAACACCCTATGTTTTCAGTTCACAAAGAATTTACTGAAAAACTTTTGGTGCATAACAGACAGCTTGACTGAATTTAACGAAACAGTGCCACCAGTGGATGGGAGCTCAGATAGTGAACATACAATAACTACAAATTATAATTAGTCACAACTTAAAAAGCTCATGGATATCTACACTGCTCTTTTTATTAACATATGTACCCACATTTGGAGATCTTGTTGCGACAGACTGGGCTTGTGGAAAAGTAAAACTGCATTGACTGTAGCCATAGAGGACCACCTGATACCACTAGGATAAGCTTGAGTGGAGTTCGTGATCCAGATCTAATCATCCAATGATGCCACTGATGGTACTGTGGCAGAACCCAAACTAATCTTCACAACAATGGAGCAAAGTCCAGTGCAAAATCATCGCAAAACCATAGAATTTGTGTCTATACGGTTCCTCTTAAAGGTGATGAGATGAGCTGTAAAGCTTGATCTAAATCTCTATTTGTTTGGTTCTCTTTGGTTCTGAGCACTCCACTTTAGCGGAGGAGAGGCAGACTATGAGTGTACGAGTGTGTGACTCCACAAGTGTTTGAGTGTTTCTGCTCAGTCTGATGCAAGAGCTCGGTGGCTGTAGGATCAGTGAAGTGATGTGTCTGGCCTAGTTTTACACCCTCACTTTTCCTCTTCGCTTTTGCTCTGAGTCAGACCAACAACAGCAGCCTTTTCTGCTGAAGAGAGCAAAGCCTGCACCGATGCCAAGCCAGAGGAGAAGGAGAGAAAGAAGAAGAGGGATTGAGAATAGGGAGATTAAGAAAGAGGGGAAGATGAAGAAGTATTGAAGCTAGGGAGATGAAGAAGACAAGAGACTGAAGAAAGAATGAAAGAAGAGAGATTGAGGGGATGGAGATGAAAAAGAAAAAAAGAGGAGGGACTGAGGAGAGGGGGATAAAGAAAGAGGGAATGAGTTTGAGAAGAGAGTGATGAAGAAAGAGAGAAAGGTGATGACAGATTGAGGAGGGGGATATAAAAAAAAAAACATCAGGGTTTTTTTCTCCTCGTCTTCCTCATTATCATGCATAAAATCCTGTGAGGTGTGTGTGTGGGAGAGAGAGAGCTTTTGCTGCTGGTTTGAACATGTGTTTGTGAATGTGTTGTTTATCTGGAGCTTATGGGTTTACACTGCATAAGTTTCTGTATGTCTGACTGTATATATATATCTGTGTGTACATCTGTATCTGTCTGTTTGTGTTTATTTGTATTTGTGTGTGTGTGTGTGTGTGTGTGTGTGTGTGTGTGTGTGTGTGTGGTCCACATTCCATGTTCAGGGGACCGAAATCTGTTTACAAACTTGTGAGGACTTTATTAATCATTTTATTTTCATGGTAAAGTTAATATAAGATTAGGCTTAGGGTTGGTGTAAAAGTAAAATGAAGGATTAATGTTACGGTAAATCTCCACTAAACGAATGGAAGTCTATGTAAAGTACCCTTAAACAATGAAGACCAGTCTGTTTGAGTTAGTTAGTGCACGTGTGCTGCATGTGTGTCTGCACATTCCTCTGTTTATTTGTATATGTACGCCTGTGTGTATATCTGTGTGTGTGTGTGTGTGTGTGTTGTGTGTGTGTGGCAGAAGTCCGCTACTTGACCTTACACCAGTGGTTCTCAAACTTTTCTATCATTCCCCACCTCAGACAAAGGGGAGATTCTGTGCCCCAATATATATATTCATACTATTCAGTGCAGCAGTGTGCAGTTTGGGACATGTTAACTTGCTGCATGTTTAGAGCTCTCTCTCACAACCTGAACACAGCTAATAGCAACGTTAACTAACTCTCAGATCCTCCTGTGTTTCCCTAACAGTTATATACAAGTGGCTTTTATAACTGTAATTATCCGTTGTTGTTATCTGTTGTGCTTTCGTTACTGACCTCAAGCCCAGAGCTCATAAAAACTAACTTTATAAACCAGACTCAGACTGTGAATCAGAGGCTAGTGAAGCTGATGATTGGAGCAACTTTATATTTGAACAGGCGCCTTAACGAATGCTGAAAGAAGACCCACTCGCTGCCAAAAGCAATCTCGGTGGAGCATTTTCTAAATAAAAGTTTGTAAATAAAAAGAATTGGGTCTCCTATCTAATGTTCTTTTAGTGTGTTGAAGGGTTATTAAAGAATCCATTGTGAGTGGGTGCTTTTTACTGAGTAAGTTTTATAGGCAAAACAGAAAAGCATTAATAAAGACAGGCTCATTAGTAAAGAAATTCTCATTTCTTCAGATTCCTTGCAACTGTCAGGGATCACGGGGCAGACAGACTGAGGCGGACGCACGCGCTAAAACACATATAAACTTTATTACAAAAAGGAATTAAGAAACAGACTGGGACTGGGAAACACACACAACAACACGACTTGACTAGGGGAATGAAACGAGTCAGAGAACAAGTACGAGAACAAATGACCGACAAAAGAAAGTGAAGGAAGGGGACTTAAATACAAAACACAGACGAGACGCACCTGAGACAGATAACGAGGGGGCAGGGCAACAAATGACACAAACGAGGAGGCGGAACAAAGGCGGGACTAGAACAACAACAAAACAGAGCCATGCGCTGAGAGAGCACATGGCCAAGAAAACAGATATGACAAGACAAGGGTGTGACAGCGACTGACCTGCAATACCTACGCCCCACACTGAGAAACGCTGCCATCGACCGACACTGACTGCCTTAGACCTTCAGGCCTGATACAATCACGTGCATGTTTGGGCATTTGTAGCATTTATTTTCTTTTTCTTTTTACAGAATGCAAATGCCCCAACTTTTCTGGAACTGTGGGGGTTTTTAATTGATTTTTTTTCTTGTAATATATCAGACATGACATTATGACCACATGCTTTCTCCGCTATGAACGCTCTCCATTCATTGCCCACTCTCTCAGATCCACTGGCCACATTGTTTTCAATTTGCAGTTGTACAATTACAGAGTGAAGTCTATCTGTTGCTCAGCATACCTTTTAAGCACACTTTCATCCTGTTCTTCAATAGTCAGGGTCACCACCACAGAGCATGTGTTACTTGAGTAATGGATTCTTTTTTTTTTTTTTTTTTTTGCGCTGCAGTTTTGACACATATCAATTTGTATTCATTGATGAAGGTTTTTTTTTTGTGAATTTCTTAGAACTCTTTTTCCACAATTATAAACAGTATTTACAATTTTGTCATGTTCATACCTTTAGGAGCCCTGTAAAGACTGCCTTTTGATACCGAGTAGACTCAGGACACATGCATCCCTGGATAAACGGTTACAGACAATGAATGAATGTTTATGTGTCTATATATCTGACTGTCTCCTATAGTGTGTGTGTGTGTGTGTGTGTGTGTGTGTGAGAGAGAGAGAGAGAGAGAGAGAGAGAGAGAGAGAGAGAGAGAGAGAGAGAGAACGATAGAGAGTCTTCTTTCTCTTGTGCGACAGGTCCTTCAACATTAATTCCAGTTCCTCCTCAGACCTCGCTATAACCCGCTTCCGTTCCACTCAGAGAAGTGCGTCTGAGCTAGAGAGAGAGAGAGAGAGAGAGAGAGAGAGAGAGAGAGAGAGAGAGAGAGAATAAGAAAGGGAGAGTCCCTAAAGCTGCGTCCTGCTGCAGCTTTTTATTAAACCTCTCACTGAGATTGGATTCTGTTTCAAAGCCAGGTTTTGTTCAGAGTGACTGGAGACTTCATCTAGGAGCTGACAGAGGAGGTGGGGTGGGTCGGGGGGTGGATGGTAGGTGGTGGAGTGGGGCACCCCAGACTGTGTATGCGTGCACACGCTTGCATGTCAGTGTGTATGTATATATATATATATATATATATATATATATATATATATATATATATATATATATACACACACATACCCTGTATATAAATATGAATGTGTGTGTTGGTGTTGTGGGTTTTGACAGGTGACGATAAGAGAGAAGCGAACAAGAGAGCAGCATTGTGCAACTTAGAGAAGTGTCAGTGCACTGATCTGAAGACAATGTGAGTTAATGCAAGTCAAGACACACTGCTTAGACATTAAAGAGCAAGTACCATGGGTTTTTTCTTGCATTTTTATTTTGTCCTAGTTACTTCTTTAGTTTCTTCTTTATTTATTTTTTTTTTTACCTGTATTTATACCTTAGCTTCAAACTTGTTACATCAAACTTGTTTACTACTAATCTAAGCAAAGGACCTTGATTCAGATTGAGTCAGGTTTGATCTAAATTCTATGCACTGGTTCGGAATGGTTGCTTATTGACCCTTAGTGAGATACAACACATGCTCAAGCATTAACATTAAAAAAAAAAGTAGAAATCTGAGTTAAGTCCAGAGTATTTCAACTTTAAGCTTGAGTCTCCAGACCCTGGGGTGAATGTTCCTGTACAGTCTAAATTCTCTAGGGCATGAGTCCTAGGTCTAGTCTGGAGTCCCTAGGGTGCGGGTTTCTTGTCTCTGGCAGTGTCTAGTCTCATGTCTCTGGGGTTCAAGTCAGAGTCAAGTTTCTGGGAAGAGATTCTGAGTCTCTGGGTTCCAAGTTTGACTTCAGTCTCATGTGTCTAGAGCATGAGTCTCTGTCTCTGAAGTGTGAATCTAAGTCTTGAGCCTCTGAGGTACAACTCCTAACCAAGTCTTGATTGTCTGGATTGGGATTCGAGGTTGAGAATACGAATACGTGTTCAGCGTCTGCGTCAAGGCTCACTCTTCAGGGGTGTGAATCTGGGTCTTTGATTGAGGATTTTCACATTTGTTCAGTCAGGTTTGCTGCTGGCATTGCCTTGCATGAATGTAAACATCAACTAAAACCTTGTTAGCTTCCACAGAGTGCAATCAAGGATAGTTACTACTGAAACTACAAGCTGGCCGGCTATTTCCAGTTGTTGCATTTCTTCTCTTTAAACACTGCACTTCTTGCTTGTCGCACTTTGTTCTGTCCATCAGAGTGAAGACGTCCCTGCAATGAAAGGTTTGCTGTTTGAAGCCGGATTGAAACTGATGCTGCTGCGAGCCTCGGGAGAACCGCATTGCAGTAATGACTGTTCATGGTCATAACAAAACTAACAAGCAGGATGCCTACGTTAGACTGGAGCCGAATACTATTTTTCACATATTCATACTGCTAATGAATTATTATTATTATTATTATTATTATTATTATTATTATTATTATTATTATTAGGTTTGTTACTACTTCCTATGAAGTCTGTGGTTTAGAAATGCATTTCATATGGAATACATACATGTCTAATATTGCCTGCCCTAAGATTAACTGCTTGGCATAATTACATGGGTGTTTTTATTAATTAATTAATTTAGTTGTTTATATATATTTTTTATTATTTACACAAATATAATTCATTAATTCATTCATTAATTCATTCATTCATTCATTCATTGTCTGTAAGCGCTTATCCACTTCAGGGTCACGGTGGGTCCAGACGACAGATATATCAGATACTTATTATATCGTATATAGTGTTGGGGTTTCGTTTTTTTGCATAGTGTTATGCAGGTAAGAGGACATATTATGAAAACCTCAGTTTTTAGTGCATTTGCACAAAAACAAATTAATCTGGAGTCATTAACAACCCACAAACCGTGAAGTACATCAAACCAGTCTGTTTCTGATTTTCTCTGCATCTGACATCTAGTGCAGAGTCTTCACACTCTGAGTCTCTCCAATCACAGGGGTGGACTCACATTTCTGCAAGAGCACAAGGATGAAGTTAAATGGAACAGAACACACACGACCAGTGTGGAGAAATATAAATGAGTTTAAATATGGTGAAAATGAGAAGTGAGAAGAAAGAGCGCTGAGCAAAACGACCAAAATCCAGAACTTCTGCTCCTCACTCCTCAGACTTGGGCTCTCACACTGAACTGAGCTGTAGCTCATTCTCATTTAAAGGAGCGGCTTAAACTGCTCATTCTGAAAAGGACTGTTTAGATAGGTGGAGACCTGTGCTGTGGTGTAAGATACTTGTGTGTGTTCTAAGGCTAACTGTGTTCACTTGTGGAAAATGGGATGTAAGATGTCCTCCTCAGGATGGCTCGGTGGCACAACGCGGGATGCTGCTCTCACATAAGTCCAGGGTTCACTGGTCACTGTCTGTGAGAAGTCTGAGTGTCTGCCCTGTGTCTGCATGGATTTCCTCTCTCAGTCCAATGACGTGAGTGAATGAATTTTGTATTTCTGCATGGCATCCACTGTTGCTGGGTAGGCATTAGATTCACAGCGACCCTGAACAGGATGAAGCAGTTATAGAAATTCAATAAATGTATGAATATGTCCCCTTCAATAGCAGTTTTCCAGGCATTCTAAAGTACTATTTCTGCCATACAATGCCTTATAAATACACCAATAAAGACTTGTGTATACAGGATTCATAGAAAGTGCTTGCATTACCATCCATACATCCCCCTCCAAATTTCACAGTATTTTAACTCCTGAGAGAGTCAAGTTGCAAGTATCTATCTCTACATGTTTCACAAAATGTTTTGCTTAAAAAAAAAAAAAGAAAAGCAAGACAAATTGGGTTTTTCCACGATACGGGCCCTTTAACACACACTCATGGATACAGCATTTTTGCTAAGCAACTGGAACATGTAATTAAGGCTGATATGCTGAGGCTCTGCCAGAATCACTATGAATATATGGATGTGTCTGCGCTGCACATGCCGATGCATGTGAGTGATGCTTTGAAAAGCAAGAGAAAGAAAAAGAGGGAGAGGGAAAGAGCGACGAGTAAGGACTGTGGAGGACTTTGTTCTTATCTGGTCCCAGTGTGGCATTTTCAGCCCTAGGCGTATAACTGGGGTGGGAATAAAATTCATGCGCACTTGCAAAGGCTCACAACTGTGAATCAGTGGCAATGTGTAGGAGAGTGCAGTTGCAACCTTGCTCAAATGCATGCGTCATAAACCCCAGCCATCTCTGCGGAGTGGACCAGAGGGATTTCTGAGAGCAAAAAAAAACATCCAGGAAAATAGCCAAAGAGGACAACAACAAGGCAAATAATTAAAAAAAATAATAAATACAGCCTGTTTAGAAGCAAACCAAATGGCTCATTTGATGTTTTAGATGTTTATGATTGGAAGCGATGGGTGTTGACAAAGTTTATCATCTCATTTTTTTCCCAGCTGAACTGACTCTCTAAACATTCTTTATGTGTCTGACCCTGGCTAAGGTCAGGATTCAGCTGGTGGGAGTGGGCACCCTATCAGCGGAAAAGCACAGTTTTGGAAAAAAACACAAGATCACTATCTTACAGCCCTGAGTTTATACACCAGCTTCCTGCTGTTGATATGAGTTCAAATGGACTGCAGAACCCAGAGATAGGTAATGTCAACAGGGGCTGGCTTTAGATCAGCGTTTCTACATCCGAATCTTGGCTTTGGTGACTGGGCGTAAGACTACGAGGCTGACTTGAGATCAGTCGCTAACGTCAACCTCAAACCAAGAGTCAGATCCGAGTGACAAGAGCCACCTGGACAGTGTGCATTAGCATAAAGTAAGGCTGCCATCTAGTGGTGGGACCGTGCTTTTTTTCTGCACCTTACTCTTGAGCAGAGCTGAACCAGGACCTAAAACAGTTTGGGTTCTCACTGGATAAAGCTACAGATGTTCACAACTTTACAACTCTGAACTTTAAAACAAGTTATTGTGAATCAAAGCAGTTCTCTTTAAGGGCTTCTTTAAGCTTAGTACGACCCATTTTCAGAACATACATTGTGTGAATGCACTGAGAAATAGAATGAAGCAGCTGCACATGAACTTAAAGTAGCTTTGCCCAATGCCAACTATTGATTGGAGGGTTATGAAGATCTCCAGTGTTAGACTACAGAGCTGTGGAACTATGCTTTCACTAGTGGTGGAGTTTCAGGCAAAGTTCTAGATGAGAGTGGTGTATATGATCCAGAACTAATCAATCATCCAACATTAGTATATCACCTCCTTGATTTTCCTGTAGGCAAAAGTGATAAAATAACCATAGACATGTTCCAACAACTTGTGTAGAACCTTTGCTGTAGATAGTGTGACTGCCACACTGCACCTGAGTCCTGGACTCCTGGGTTCCATCCTAACCTTGAGTATCTCTCTGAGGAGCGTGGTTTGAGGTGTGTTCTCTGTGTCTACATAGGTTTGCTCCTGGTGCTCCAGTTCCCTACATCCCAAAGTCCCAAAACACATTTTGCTATGCAAAAGTGTCCATAAGTGTGAGTGTGGGATCCTGCCATGCACCCATTGATTCCAAGCCGGCTCTTGGCCCATTGAGACCTTGAACAGGATGAAGCAGTTACAGAAGTTGAGTGAATGAATGAATCAACGACAGAGAAGCAGGTGTTCAGAAACTCAGCCTGGTAGTGAACATGCAGTGCTAGCTTCACGCATGAGCCAATGTCCATTCAAAAGACACAATGTGCAATCAGACTTTGCCACAGCCAGGCAACTAGGTAGTAAACCATCAGCCGAGTTTCCTGCTGTGCTTGCCAACCCCTTCCAATGACGAGCACTTTGAGTTCATGCCCAGTGGAAAGCTTTGGGGTTTTTTTTCTCCTTCCTAATTAAGCACTGCTTGGTCTAGATGCAACCGCACCAATGTCATGGATCTTGCTGGAGGCCTTGAGGTCAAACAAGCGATCTCCATTAGGGGATTAATACAGCGGATGGAGGCAGATTAGCTCCTCGTATGGACCGCAGCTGGGGACGGATGAATGAGGCTGAATGGAAAGCGAGCAAAGGGAAAACTTCAATGTGAAGGGCAGTGATTGAAGGAAATTATAATGATTTGTCATGTTTGTTCTGTCTGGGAGCAGCTGGAGCTGGGATGAATGAGGTTCATTCAGATGAATACATCCCACGCGGTCGTACATGTGACGGACCAGCCAGGGCTGTTTCATAGACAATATCGCCTTTGAACTGAGAAACCCAATGGGGCTAGATTACATCCGATGAACATCCTGAACCAACACTTACACATTTGTCCTACATCCTACATTCCGGCCGATCTTGATGCTCATTCCCTGTGTAACGTTTCCACCAACCCAGGCGACAAAACACATTACATAAGGCAGTGCTGCTGATGAATCATTTGCATTATGCCGTCTGCCGTCTTTCTCCGTGTTTGCAGATGGGTTGCCAAGTCACTGCTCATTTCCATAGTACGTATTCCATCAACCCACAGCCTCGGGCAAACAGAAGCAATCTGTGTTTTTGCCTCAGGTCCCGTTTTACGTGATGGATAAGTAGTGAACCTCAGAGATGAAAAGTGAGTAGGCGAGTGTGGTGGGTGGGGCTGTAGGGGTTCAAGAATCGACCCTCCCTCAGTTGCCTCAGTGTTTTTAATGGTGGCATGACCACAGGGGATACGAAATGACGTTCTGAAGTCAGAATCGAACAGGAAAATAAATAAATTTCAGTGTTATTTATTCAGTAAGAATTTCTCAGCCTCATACCTCCCAGCTGTTGCACGCAAGCAGCAAAAATGCTAGGGCTTTGTGTGAGAAATTGTGTCTAATTGGCAGACCTGTTGTTAGAATTGATAAACACATGTAGCGATTATCAGGCTTTGCCAGATGGTTCCAGGCTGCCTCTGAAAGGACGTCTTTGGGCATCAGGATTCACCTGTTACCACGGCAACAAATCCATGACAACAACTCCAGCTGTGTGCCCGTTCCGCAGCCTTTTCACAGAAAACAGAGAAAGTGGGGATTGACAACACCCTGCTTTTTTAAAACCGTAAAACCATGGGATCCTCTCTCCAGCGCAACGGTGACAATGTTTTCCTGAAACTCACATGTCCATGTTTCTTACTTGAGCTTAAATCTCATCAATCCAGGATGCGCCCAAAGATTTGTAGACACTCCTTATAATAAATGAATACAGATGTGTCAGCCATGGACAAGACACTGCAACTGCACATGTGCCCAAGCATTAGCCAGATGAAATCTCCCCACCACCAGCTTTGGGATGTGGAGCTGTGGAAGTGTGTTCTGATAAATGATGAAGCTCCATTCAGTTTCTCTGGGATGAGTTGAAGTGAGATTTGTGATCCAGAAATGACCATCCATTATAGTCACCAACACAAAAACTGTCATTTTGGCGAGACTAGTGAGGCTGTGGTGGACTATGTTGGTGTTTTATTGGGGAATGGTGGAATTTTGATGCACATTGGTATAGAAAAATTATGTTTAGGTGAAAAATTATGTTGGTGTGGTATAGAATAAGGGTGTTTTGGGGAGACTGATAATGATATGCTGGAGTTATGGTGTAGAATTTTGGTGCTCTGTGAAGAATGTGGGTGTTTTAGAGAAAATGAATAATGTTTTCATGGGGAAGTGTAAAGTTATGGTGTGGAACTATGGTGTGTTTTTGACAATGGGTGTGGAGAGATGATGGAGTTATATTGAATGATGGTGTATTTTGGAGAGACTGATGATGATTCCATGGAGAAGGGTGGAATTATGGTGTGGAATAATGTATTTTGGAGAATGAGGTTGTTTTGGAGAAACTGATGACGTGTTGGTGGAGAATGCAGGAGTTTTGGTAAAGAATGATGACATTAGAGTGTAGACAAGGTGGGGTGATGTTTTGGTAGAGACTAGTGTTGTTATGGGGAGAATGACAGATTTATTTATATAGAATAACCGTTGTTTAATAGACAATGATAAAATTTAATAGCGAAAGTTGGTGTAATCTGAGCTTTCCTGGAAAACATTGGGAGTTAACCCATTAAAGTGGGAGGGGAAAAAACACAACACTGGATGCCCATGCAACAGTTCTTTCTAAAAATGGTTTTCCACACTGTCCTGTGGTCACAGCTGAGACACTGGGCATTCAACAGACAAAAGCATCAAGTTAGATGAAAAACACCAAGGCAGGCCATTTTACAGCTCCTTTCCAAAAGCCTATAAATCACTGCACACCAGTGGTTTTTTTTTTTTAAAAAAGAGTGCTGACCCAAACTGCAGAACGAGCTATGATTTACGATTGTACTGGAGACAGTTATTCACCTCACTGAGCAGCGATCAACAGTCTGCATTCAAGGCTCCACGGCTGGATGAACAGATCAGAAAACAGAAGCTCAGGTTTAAACCAGCAGAATAAATCATTCATAATGAGAAATCAATAAGCACTGCACTGGCTATGATAAAAGAAAATGAAACATTGTCAGAAGATTGGCTTGAAATGCATCGTAATAAATGTGTTATTCATCAGTAATAACGGGGTAATTACTAGACTTATCCATACTTAATAAAGATAAACGTGTGATCAGGGCAATAGCGGTTTCTCCTACAGAGACCCGCCTCAAGAAGAAATGAATTTAAAAACAAAACAAGAAGAAAAAGTCAGTTTTATTGAAAGAAAGCTAAATTATTCAGCTATAGAACAGCTTTTTAAAGGTTCAGATACTCCACTATGTTAGACAAAGATCATGTATTATAATCAATATCAGACCATAATTCCTCATTCAGCTCTTCATTTTTATTTCAGATTAGATCCTCTTTTATTTACTTTTCATCACCATCACACTAGGGCATAGAATTAGAATGGACGAAAGTGACATGTCCCCACCAATATCCAGCGATTATTGAATTGTCCTCTCCAATAAAATGATCCCCTTAAATCACATATCCTACTCGAGTCCTACCTCCCCGTAACACATATATGTCTAGTGTGACTGGCTGTGCCTTTACCTGCTGTCACACGAGTCTCTGTAGTTTGGTTGTTAGCAGCACCAAAACTGGAAGGACAACGTTCCAGTCATAAGGGAGTATTACTGCGCAAGACTCAGGTGCATCATGGGTGACACATGGGTGTCAAAAGCATGTGAGGACGGCAGCAATAAAGGAGAAGGTGGACATGAGCTATTTTTTAAAGAAACGTGTAAGTCACTTCAAGTCAAGTTTGTTAATGAAATGAGTCCTTCATAATAACAGAAGGTTAAAGTCATCTGTAACTATGAATAAACATGGTGGGTGGGGGTTGTGTATTTTGGAATTTGCACTTCCCAATTGATGGTGATAAATAATAGACCCCGAACTAGGTCAAGGCAGGGTTACGGCCAAATAACTCATCTCATTTGATTGAATCTGAGTAACTATGGGTCCATTCTCGGTGAGAAACAACTGGCAAATGTACACTGACAGGTAAAATGCCTGAAGAGGACGGAAAGTCTTTCTGGGATTAAAATTTACTTCTGCCTCCAGCGCCCTCCATCTCAGGGTGAAATACTCATTGCCACAATAATGTAAGTAATAGTCCATGCAGAATTCAAGTGTGTGTCATTAATGTGTTAATAGAAAGAACTGACTTCTAAAGGTGAAAAAATCAATTGTGTTGGCCTTTATCAGCAGCACTCAGGTTCATTAATGTTCTCCTAAAGAGAAAGTGACAGAGTTTGAACTCTCATTTCACCCTGCTATCATTCAAACGAGAGAGGAGTTAATTATAAACTGCCTCTCAGTTCTAGTAAATGAACTCCGAATCAAACACAGTCTCGTCTCTTTCAACACTGTCACTCTGTAGATGTGTTGGTTCTGTTTGTGTGGGTGTTGGTGTGTCTGCATGCACATGTCTGCATTGATGGACTGGCCTGCGGTGTGTGTCAAGATTTATTAAACCTGACATTTTCACAGTTGCTACACAATGCTGTAGTGATGAAGTGATAAAATTCTGGGTGATGATGAAAGATGGTGCCCACTGAAAATGTCACATAAAGTCATTTTGATGGGTTTTTCTCTGAAGTAAAACATAAAATAGCACTGTTCTTGTAGACAATGATGGAGAAATCTGTGAAATTACGATCAATGATAGTTCAATGGATTTCATTCATGTCATGAGAAAAGCTTTGGTGTGAGCTTCTTGGAACTCAACAGATTGGAAGCAGATTGGCTGTGTCTCAATTCACTCACTAGGTCTGTAACCAGTACAAACCGAATGTAGAATTTAAACCGCAGTTATCAGAAATACAACTATGCCTGAAATAACTCCAATCCAATGTAAACTAATCAAGAAGTCTAAAACTTACAAAGAAAAATAAATATGCTCCTAATTGTTACAATTTTGTGATTTTGTTTTGTTTATTTTTGCTTGATACAAGTCTTTGGCTGCGCAATACATTATCAACAGGAGACAAATCTGCGTTGCAGGCTGGTTAATCAAGATGTCACGGCTGAGGGAGGATGAATAGGTGGCCGTACACACAAGGAGTAACTTTAATACAAATAATAAAAAAATAAACAATGACAAGAGCAAATAGAAAACAACCACAAACTGGTGTGGACATGAACCACTAAGACACTGAAACAGACATCTACACACCAGACCAGACAAAGGAGCACTGAAACCAAAGGGGTATATATAAGGAGCACAGACAAGAAACACAAGACCACAAAGGTGGCACAGGTGGGAACACTAATGGCAGGGCAGGGATAAGGCAGGGCAAGGGCGGAGCTAAGGGAGGAGACAGGAACCAAAACAAAGACAGAGGACAAGGGAACAACAAAGCAGGAACACATGAGACAGGGCAAAAGCATGACACAAGCACATAGTTGACACAAGCCAGGTTGTAGTGCACCCAGAATGAGGTATGGCATTGTCTTGCTGAAAAAACCATGGACTTCCCAGCAAAAGATATCACCTTGAAGGCAGCACTGGTCTCTCTAAAATTCAATTATTCAACGGCAAATCAACATTTCCCACTCACATATCTTCACTGTCCAATAAAACCATGCATTTCCACTTTTGTCTATATTCGGTTTAGTTTTGATTTGAACACAACAGCTGTCTTTTGCATTGTGTGAAACTTTCATGATGAAAGGACATGTAGAAATGCTCCAAAATGATTTGGAACAAAATCTTTATACATTGACTTCCACTGAAAGTGGAGAAGGTTTTTCCTTCTCCTGTAAAGTTACTATTTTGTAGATGCATGTTTTCATGTCTCTTTCATCTATAGCAAGGAGCACTCAATGTCCATTTCTACCAAAAAAAAAAAAAAAAAGCTGGACTCATCTGACAACCCCACATTTCATCCATCTTCTGGGTCATCTGTGAAAAGAACTCCACAGTGTTGTTGCACAAATGGATGTATGGCTATCTCCTTGCATTTCCTCCTGCAGTGCAGTCTTAGGGTTCCAACATCTTTCAAAAGCAACTGTGATTTAATTCCCTGCCCTACACACAGACTGACATTTTTCTGGATTCCCTGAAGTTGTGAGGTGGGGCTTCCATGGATGTTATTTGTTACAAATGAGGTACAAATATGTGGTGAGTTGAACCTTAACACCACTGTTGTACCTTTTAGAGTACATTAACGCTGTTATTGTCCCAGCTGTGTCCTTGCTCTGCACATATTGTAATGCATCCTGTGCTCTAACACATCTGAATTGATTCTTGAATTGTCCGTTGGGACGGGCTCAGGTGGGTTGGCGCAGCAGAGACATGAGAATCTGCAGAGCGTGCAGTGCCAGGTGTGTGTGTGTGCGTGTGAATGATAAGAGAGAGAGCTCAGAGAGAATGATGAGAGGAGATGAGAGGAGATATCGGAGCAGACTCTCTCGTGTCCAGTCTGGTGTCACTCGGCAGGGGGATCTAGTTGACCAAAGAGCAGGTTAGAGAGGGCAGAAAGTAATTGTGCTGACAGAGACACGTCAAGCAGCGGAAGAATGAATGAAACCCTGCTCTATATGCCATCACTGTGATGTCAGTCAGAGAAATCCTGAACTAAAACACTATATGACTTCACTGTGAATGGGTGGAGCTTAACAGCCCTATCTAGAATACCAGTCAAAAGTTTGGACACACCTTCTCATAAGTCATTTTTGGAATAGGGCTGTTCTCTGTAGAGAACTGTGTACCAGCCCTACCTCTGCACAACCCGAGTTATGGCTTCAAACACATTCAGAAGGCAAACAGTTCTGCAAACTCTTGACAAGGACACAGCTGTTCACTGAAAACCATTTGACGCCCAGAACGGCAAGAGTGTGCACAGCTGTCATCAAAGTGAAAGGAGGCTACTTTTAAGAATCTAAAGTATAAAACATAGTCTGGTTTGTTTAACACTTTTTTGTTTACTACACAATTCCATATACATTCCTTCATAGTTTTAATGTCTTCCATATTCATCTACAATGTAGAAAATAATAATAATAAAAAAATAAAACTAAGAAAAACCATTGAATGTGAAGATGTTCAAATTTTGACTGGTACTGTACATTCACAATATGAGGAAAATGACCCAAAACTAAGGAGACCCTCCCTCAGTGGGCGTGTCCAAACATGAGACTGGTACTGTATGTCCATCACTACAGTGCTGGGAATGATCAACCACCCAAATCACATCTACTCTGTAGTGGTCCTGACCATTGAAGGGCAGAGTGAAAGAGGCAAACACATTATGCAGAGCAACAGATGGATTACAGTCTGTAGTTGTAGAACTACAAAGTGGTCCTATATGGTCAGTGAACCAGAGAGAATTGACAGTCAGTTTATTACATGATTTATTAACATGTAGTTATTAGAAATTTAAAGTGGGCGAGACAGAAAGAGAGAGAGAGAGAGAGAGAGAGAGAGAGAGAGAGAGAGAGAGTGATAAATGGGTTAGCTGTGGCAATCACTTATTGGGAATTGCTTTTCTTCATTTGTAGAATTTAATTCTTTTTCTCATTACATACCACAGTCTTATCAGGAACAATCAGCACAAAGCAAAGCAGAATGCTTCTGCGATGTCGTTGTCCTGTTTTGATTAAAACCAATGTAAGGGTATTTTGAAGGTGCTTTAGTGGCACGTGGCAGAAATTGAATTGATCTTCATCACTGACACTGAGCCCCACAAGAGTGGTATCAAGCTCACAGTTTAACATGCTGTACATGCACAGAAGAGAGGGAGAGAGAAGATGATGAAGAAGAAGAAACAGATAAAGAGAGAGACTCGAGCAGCAATGCTGGGTCTGATCCCCTAGTTCCAGCACGACGTCTGTGTCACTGCAGCAGCTGAGGATGATCCACCAACCAAATACCTGCTCTGTGGGGGTCTTAAACATTGAAGAACGGAATTAAAGATGGCTTATAATTTGTGCAGAGCAACAGACGGACTATAGTCTGTAACTGTAGAACTTCAAAGTGCACTTGTATGGAAAGAGGAGCTGATAAAATGGAGATCTGGAGCTGGCTTTAATGTTATGGCTGATCTGTTAATATTGCTTTTACAGCAAATGATATTCAAAATAATAAATAGTCTTCCTTTTAAGTACCATTTCTTTGCTTATTTTAGTTTAAATATTTAAATGTACATGGTTATCACAATCTGCAACTATTTTTTAATGATACCCACATCTGCGGTTGTGTGTTTATGTGTTGATCTGACAGCAAGTACTTGTGTGTGTGTGTGTGTGTGTGTGTGTGTGCTCTTTAGAGCTCTATTGTGGACCCTGGAGCAGATAAAAGGGCCACTACAGAGTCAGTGTTCAGTGCAGTCTTATTAAAGCTGTCAGTAGCATTGTGCTGAAGAATGCTTTGAGACTGATATTCTCCCTTTACATTCCTGCAGGAATGAGTGATGTTTGCTGATCAGCCGTGCAGAAATAGGTGTGATTCCAAGGGGGGTGTCCCCAAAATTGTAACTCAGTCATATTACCCCTCCCCCAACTGATTCTCGGTTATAAGTTTCAGCAACAGAACTCGACACAGTATTGCCAGTAATGCTATTTTTACTGATACATTTATATTTTGAATGCTGAAGTAATAAATATTGATTGGAAAATGCTTGTCGCTTCTCTCTCTAATATCCACTATACCACTTAAAAAGATGGAAGTGCCAACATTGTGGCACTAAATGCCCATGTGTTAACAATAAATAACAAATAGGGTTCTTCTCCAAGTGTGTAGAGCTCCAGCGGAAGGATTATGGATATTGGATTAGTGGCAGTTGTCTCTGAGCTAGCTGCTAGGCTTTAGCAAGCATGCTAAGGTACACTAGTTTGTTAGCAAATGTTGGATGGCATTTTAGACCACATGAACAACACCACAATCCTCTCATAAAACAATAATTTAGTAAATCACTACAGTAACTACACCGACAAAAACATCAAAATGACAAAGGAATGTTAATTTTACTCACTGTTGATTCCTTGTGCAGTGGAGGGCAGTCTGAGGCGAATTCAGAAAGAATATAAATGTGTGTGACTGCCTGACAAAAATGTTTTCTTAAACTCGAATATAATAAAACCTGTAATGTCAACACCCTGTAATGTCCAATTCAATACTGTAAAATTACAAATTTCTTCATATTTTCCCCAAATATTTTTTAGAAATTTATATGAAATCATCCTTTAAAAGCAGTAATATACTGTGAGATCATTTGAACATTTGATATGTCCCACAGTGCATTGCTTAAAACAGTAAACTACTGTAAAAACAGAATTACAGTACCTTGCTGTTGAAAATTTCCTATAAATATACAACGTTTTTTTAGTGTAGCTTTCACCCTCACAGCTTGGTCACATCATACAAAAAGGAGACCCATACATAATGAGTGCATAGCAGTTACTAATCTGAAAACAAGACAGGTTTTATAAGTACCAGTGTGAATTACAGAGTCCACAGATTTATTTGACTTAAGCCAGTTCTGTAAGCTTCCATTATCTGTGAGTTATAGACTCATGGCTCCAAGGCAAAACTAAAGTAGCAAGCTTCAGACAGTAAGCATGGCTTGGTTGGTGGACTACAT
The DNA here is from genome assembly GCF_029633855.1 of Hoplias malabaricus. NCBI lineage: Eukaryota > Metazoa > Chordata > Actinopteri > Characiformes > Erythrinidae > Hoplias > Hoplias malabaricus. The sequence goes on from NC_089819.1 coordinate 10,938,089, forward strand.
TTGGAGTGATATGGAAACTGAATTTGCATGTTAGCCAAACATTGCTTTAGGGCATTTGTTATCCTGCACCCTCTGCACACACCACCAGATGGACATCTCGCCCTCCAGAACTTCACACCAAGACCTTTCTCAGCTTCTCTGCAAGATGTTTGTCAGTTAAGGGTCAGACACAGTGTGTGCATTCCATTCTACAGTTTGGGTATGAGAAATAAGAACATATCATCTCTCTCTCTCTCTCTCTCTCTCTCTCTCTCTCTCGCTCTCTCTCTTTCTTTGTTGAAACCCCACAGCTGTCAGTGATGTGCTGATAGTACAGTCATGTGGGATACAACGCGAATTTCTGCCGTTTGTCAAATAAGGCACTATTTCCATCCACACAGTTATTGATTCTGGAGGAATATATCACTTGGAACTCTTTGGAGAATAGCAGCAAATGCTTGAGAAAAAAATTTATAAGAGCATGTGAATCAATTTTAGGGCATTGAAGGCTAAAAATGAGTCCTTCAGGGAGATGCGCTCATTCTTCTCTCTGTGTCTAACAGACAAAAAGACACTCACTATATAGCATCGGTTTTGAGATGAAGCACAGATATTCCCAGTGTATTTATGGGCTTTTGACGCTAGCACAATTCTTCTTCTGTGTCTTACTTTTTTACTTTGAAAACCAGCAAACACTTAAATATGGATTCAATATTCTTTGGTATTATGATGGAATGACAGCTATTACAGATATTATCGCTGTGACAGATAAAGCACAAATCAATTAGCTTATCTGCCTGAATTCACCTTTGCTTTTTATGTTTTGGAAACACATTATAGTTAGTTTAAAGCTTAGTTATATGGATCGTTTGGAAAATAATGGGTTTATTGACTAGATACTGAATGGTGGGCCATATCTAGGTCCTAACCCATTTTACTGCCCCCTGCTGCTCTTGCAGTAGCATTGCAGTACTCTATGGGGAAGTCCACCCTTCATTTCCTTGGGTCCCTGGTAAAACCCTCAATTACAAATGAATCACTACATTTCTGAAGTGACTGCTTAAGGAACAGAAGGTTCTTTGAGTGATGCCATAGAAGGTAGAAGAGCAACTTTTGCTTCCATATAGAACCACTTTTACTAATACATGGATTAGCTATGGTTTTTTACATGTTTGTCACTCAGCTGGTGTGAGAGACCAGACACAGAGAACCTCCAGGCTGCTACATGAAAGCCAGAGACAGCAGAAAACATTCATTGTGTTGTTGAAGGCATTTTGTTTGTTCACTTGTGAAAATAAATAAAGGAACCACTTATCTGTGTGTACATCTGCCTCTGCTGTGCTTATATCTCACCCCCTGTACAAGGGGTCAAAGTATTTAATGTGTTTTTCAGTGAATTTGTACATATTTTAATTAAAGACTATTCCCAGAATTTAAAATGTGTGCTAAACATGGCTCATTCATGAAGGTGCATGCAAATTTCTGATCCCTAGGCAGCTTAAAAAATCAGACAACACAATCCCCAAAGATATCCTTGACGTCGCTGTCATAGAGCCAGGAAAAATTCACTCCACAGTTATTACTGACAGACTTAACAGCAGCCATTTACTTTCAATTATAGATTTCTCCATATCCTTTATTTATACCTAAAAATGTTAATAACTGCAATTATATATTTACATATTAATGTTTAACACAAACCTCAACAAATTCCAATGTGCTGCGTACACATGGATGATGCGATGTCGGATTTCACTCACTATACATCAGCCATTTGGTAGAGAGGAAACAAGAGAATGAATAGGATAATTTCTTTTGAAGATAGGAATGATTAGGAGGTCAGGAGTAACCAGAACATTACACATTAATATCATACATCCAAACACTTGTGATGATTTATTCACTTATTATACTGCTGTAAAATATCTGTAAAAGGGAATACACAGCCATTAGTTATTCATGTGTTGTTAATGTGTAATTAAACAGCTATTAGGCATATAGTTTTTTGCTTGCGTAATTACAGATTACACAATGATTTAACAAATATAAACTAAAATGCAAATGTATTGACATAAGCTCAACTACAGTAATACATCTGTAACTGTGAATACATAAGCATTGTGTGCATTGTTGTTGCATGTGTTAATGTGTAATTATACTGTTATTAATGACAACAAAGTGGGACAAAGTCAGAGAAAAAACTATTAGAGAAATAAAGCAAGGAAATGAAAAGCTTTTCAATTAGCAAACAATGATGAATAAAGTTCATCTTGGGACATAAACTGCTGTTATCTTTCATTTTCTCATTTGCCTTGTTTCCCCACTGTGGGTCATTATTTTTATAAATGAAAATTGTTGTAAATATTAATGATTTCCTAAATGTTGTTATTTTTGAAGGATTTTCTGTGCTTCACTGATTAATAATTGCTTTGGCAAAACTGCACTGCTGATAACTGATAAGAAAAGAGAAGAGAAATAAAGAGAAAAGAGAGTGAGAATGTAAAAAGCAGAGTCTACTCTTTTTTGTGGTCAGTTCTTTGTCCTATAAACAAATAAATATCTGCCTTTAGTGTAGAAGCTCTGCTCCATGTCCACACAGATCATAGTGTTCTTAAGATCACAGATCCACTGCAAGCTTTTATATAAATTAGATTAGATTACACTTTATTATTCCCTAAGGGATCATTCACAGTGATACAGAAGAGACAGCAATAAAGTGCTAAGAACTTAACTTAACCTAGATTTATGAGCACCATTTGTATATTTGTGTTCAGACTAGCTTATAAGTGATGTCCACAAATATATGGCCTTGTTTCAGCATTCACTGTCAGTTTACCAGCTCCCCTGATCATACACGCAGCTTATAGTTCTACAATTGCAGACTGTATTCCATGTGTTGCTCTGAATACTTTGTTAAAAAAATAATGTTGAGGCTGATCAGTGTCCTGCCATGTTTAGTTCATGATTATTTACGAAGACAGGCTGTGACTCAAAGTAAATGATAGAGTTATTAGCTCATGATCTGTTTGTGACGACATAAATATGACAACTGAGAAATCACATTATTAAAGGAGGAGAGACATAGCACGGTCTAAAAGGGTACAGAGGGAAAAAAACAGGCAAAAAAGCCAGTGACAGACTGTGAAAGAGGCTGAGTGTGTGGAAGCACAGTGTGTGTGTGTGGGATTAAAGGTGAATAGTGATGCTGCTCTGCTGTGTGGAACGGATGAAAGTTTGGGTTTTATTGCTGCTGTGATCCCCTGTCGCCGCTGCCACGCTTTAACTCGGCTTTACTCAGCAGGACCAGTCACTGGCAGCTGTCTAATGGAAATGAAAGACCTATTAAAGTTGTACTGGAGCTGTCCCATAAGACTGCACACACACACCCACACACACACACACACACACAGAATATGGTCTCTCTAAACCTACAAGGACTTTTACAGACTGCTGTTGTGTGCAAAAACTTTAGAGGATCAGGTCAAATGTTCCTTTATATAAGTAAATATCATCTACAGGAAACACATTCCTGCACATTTTAATGCACAGTTACTGGCTGTTTGCTTATAAAAGACATCAGATGTAAATGTGGCCAGTGACAATGAAATGGGCAGAGTGCGTTAATTGTTAACTAAATCTAATGTTAACTGTTAATAGATAAAAAGTTGGTAAAATCAGCCAAACACCCACTATCCATTTTATCACCTCCACTGGCCACGCATTGTGCCCAGTTTGACCCTGTTTCTCAATGGTCAGGACCCCCATAAGTATGATTTCTGTTGAGCATTGGTACTAGTTTATCAGACAGATCTGTGCTGCTTTGTTGGATTCTGTGATGAAAAGTACCAACAAAAAGGTCTTCAGTTGTACAAAATCTATTTAGTCACATTTAGTCCTCACATAGTGAGCAATACAAGCAGACATGCTCAATACAGAGCCGGAGAACACACTGCTCGTAGCACTCACCTAGACTCCTGCTTGACTGACATGTGGGCCGATCCAATGGGAAAGCATGACAGCAGTGATATTTACATAGCACTTTGAGTGGCCAGAAAGCCTTTTAAAACCAGCAGCATTAAAACATGACAGAACCGCAAGCAGGAGTGATGCAATTTTTGGAAATAGAAGAATAAAAGACAGCGGGGGAAAAACATTGTACGAGACAGTGAAGCGTTACCTCAATTTGAAGTTTCATTTACCCCCCGCAGCGCTTGGACAGGCTTCTAATCAAAGCTAAATGTTCTTTTTAATTGGAGTTGTATTGACTCATTTGTCCTAACGTCAACATTACACCACCGTTTTTACCTAACGCTCACTTTCTGTTGCTAATCATCACACAACATCACTGTGTTTTGCTTAAAAGCCAGCTTCAAAAACCCTGGCCTAGTTTTCTCACACTTGTTGGAAACTTTCACATACAACACTGGAGTCTAAACTTCAGTATCAACAGAGAACTCACAAAACTGATGTGGGATCATTTTAAAAAGGCCTAGGCAGGAATACTGTGACTAGAATGATACTAGGACAAGGTTTTTATTTTTATCCCTCCATTTTATAGTTTGAAATCTATAAGCAATATTTATTCTTTTTTCTTGCATTCTCTGGAGAAACTGTCACTGTAGTAACATCGGGGGTATGTCACAGTACGTTTAATCAGAGAAAATAACTGTACACTCTGAGAAACCTGTCGCTTTGGAGGTACCCTAAAGGGTACATATTCATACCTTTAGTTAGGACACATAATTGTGTTTATCTCATACATCCCATTTCATTTCCAGGACTTATGTTCTTGTGTTTGACACAGTTCTATAATGAATGGTTAAAAATACTCACCTCTCCCTCTGGAGAAGAGAATGTAATACCTTTAGGAAACTGTAATATTGTACATCTGCAGTGTTTGTACCTTTAGTGAACCCTTAATGTACTTTTACTATACCTTCCTTTTCTGAGTGTACAATATTTTATTATAGTTATAGATATCTATGTTGCTTATTAATTTAATTTTAATTTTTAATCTTAAACACCCATTCATACACCGATTATTCTATTTAAAACATTTATGCTGTGAGGTTTAAAAATGTTCACTTTTCTGTCTGGAATAGAAAATGCAGTGTAATTTAAGGGAGTACAGTTTGTCCTTAAGCCCACGTTTACATTTGTAATGAGGAGGTGGGACCTAGTCAAACAAGTGATTGACATTTGGCATTAAAAAAATCCGCTGAGTGATCAAAAGCTATATGCCACATTAGCCCCGACCTCTCACTTCTAGAAAGACATTTGGGCAGCACACAGCCATAACAGGTCATCTCGCTCCAGCTCCAGGGTCCCGGGGTCCTGAAAGAGGAGGTCCTGTCTGGCAAGGGTTTGTTCTCTCTGTGTCTGTATGGGTTTCATTTAGTTGCCCCAGTTTCCACCCAGAGTCCAAACACCCATGCTGGTAGGTTGGCTGTGTGAAGTTGTCCAAGGGCGTGAGTGTGTGAGTGAATGCCAACCTGTCCATGGTTTGATTCCTGCCTGGTGCTGCTTGTCCACTGCGTGGTACCTACACTACTAAACTTCATTTTCCTCTACCACAGCTCACCGCCCCCTGTAGCTTGGAGATTTTACAGCTGGCTTGTTTGTGCTGGATGTTTGCACTGCATAAAATGGAGTGACAAGTCTCTCTGGCTAAAAGCAGGTAGTAAAAAAAGTTCCTTGTTCCAGGTACAAAACTTTTCTAATAGAAAATAGTGAACTGTGAAGGCATCCATGGGCATTTCAATCTAAAAAATAACTCCAGTAAGAGCACAAAGCCTCAAATAAAGCATTTTCACTTTGTGTGTGTCTCTGGGGCTGAGTTCAGCTCCAGCTCAAGGTGCAATGGCTACTTTTCTCCACTGTTTACAAGCTCAGTAGAATGGCTCAGAACACGTAGAAGATCTCATTCTGAACCCTCTGCAATCAGTGGATATCCCTTGACTCTGACCGGCCTCTATACATTTACATCTGGCTCTGGTGCTGAATTCAGCCACAGCAGCTCTGGAACCAAGCTACCGCACAACACTGCACCCCCCACCCACTGGTGGCATATCTTTGGTTTTCGTCAAAGTGTGGAAACTACTACACTATTAATGTTCCAGGAATCCTGAATGGAACCAGTTCCAGAACCACGGTTATTTTGGTGGAAAAGGTGCTATAATGTCTTACAAAGAAACATTATGATATTAATTGCTGTATCATTACAATCTGGATTCTGCTCATTGTCCTTTTTATCAGCTGATTAGCACTAATAATAACTCTGATAATGGCACTGATAATAACCCTGATAACAGCCCTGTTGTCTGATCAGTCCGAAAATCTGATGTCTTCTGTGATTATCTGCAGTTCAGCTAAACCTCCAGGCTTTGATTGAGTCACTGTCATTGGCCTCCTTGAGCTCCACTCAGGCTCATCAGAAGCGACTAATCAAGCCCAAAGAAGAGGTTCTCTCCTGGGCTGCTGATGGCCTTTATCCTGAGGGTGATGGATGGGTTCAGGGCCCGGCTAAAGCATTGTCCACTCAGTGTGAGGCCCGCACTGACCTCCTGATCTTTATCTAATTGTCCAGTCACTCACAAAGGCAATGACCGGCGTCCAAACAAAGCAAGCTATGTGATCCGCTTACCCTAAACCTAGCTCAGAAAGAAAGAGGTGTTGGTGCACTGTCAGTCAAATGTTTGTATGTTATTGTAGCATAGATGATTATGAACTATGCATATGCTACAGTTAAAGGTGTTAAACTAATTAAGTGTTTTCTATTTTAGAGTTTTTATTGGCCTTATTTGCCATAGAAACACTCTTGTTGTGCATAGAGAGCCATCTTGGATACTACTTTGGAAGAAAAATTGATTACTACAAGTGATAAAACAGTGATTGCAAACATGATGGCTCTCCTATATCAAAATATTCAGCTGATTACCGTCCAGCACGAGTGGACTAATGTGGCCAGTGTAAAGTATATATTTCTATGCAAAAAATACTCAAGGCTTGTTTTATTGTTGGATGCACTGTGATTTTATTGACTATAGAACACTCCCACAGGAAGCCTCAAGTGTCCTTCAGCATTCAGGTATCACCCTTATCAGTGCTTATCCATCATAGTCCAGCTATTTGTGTTCACCTGTCTCTGACCGAGCGAGAAGACGAGACGCGTCACTCCATCAGCTTCTGAGTGATGGATTCACTTCTTCTGATTCACCCTCCTCTTTTTCCTCCTCCTCCTCCTCCTCTTTTGTCCGTTCTATTCACACACACACACACACACACACACACACACAAGCTTGCTTCCTAACAAACTGCATGCACAGAAAAGCATGAAATGATGGGAGGATCAGCAGGTTCCTCACACCTCCGCCACTTCACTCTCAGCAGCAAACGAACGAGCGTTAATGAAGTAACGCTCCACTCATCCGTGATCGATAAAAAGGACGGGGTGAATTACGCACTTGTCTTTTTTTCTCTCTAATTACTCCTCTCATCCTTCGTTTTTTTTTTTTTTTTCTTTTTCTCCTGTGTCACAGCAGAAGGGCTTGGAGCATATAAAATAAGAGAGAGAGAGAGAGAGAGAGAGAGAGAGAGAGAGAGAGAGATGGGTAGTGGAAGAGAGGAACAAGAGAAGAGCAAAAGAGAAAGTTTGAGAAGGAGGAACGGGACAGGTAGTACAGACAAAAATGGAGGAGAGAAAGACAAGGACAGATGAATGCAAAAGTATGTGTGTGAGTGAGAGAGAGAGTGCAAAGGAGAAAGAAAGAGATAAGAGTAGAGAGGGATGTAATGAGAGAAAGAAAATGAGAACAGACAAAATGAGAGAGAGAGAGAGAGAGAGAGAGAGAGAGAGAAACAGTCCGTCTCATCTTCCTCATGGAAAAAGCATCAGCCGTGAAGGGGAACGACGCCTTTTCCATAAATTTCTCCACGGCAACGCTTGAGAGAAAGCCCCTGACAACCGGCATCTCGCTCTTCATTCCGCACTGAACACGCAGATAAATCAGCCTTTCCAAACACACACACACACGGATACCCAAATAAATCACCCTACAGCGCTCGGAAAGATCCTCCTACAGCTTCCGTTTATAACTTCTGTTTGTACCCCCACCAGCAAAGACCAACCAGAGGCCCCCCTTCACTCAACAAACAACACACACTTCTGAAACTGACACACAGTGACTACAAACTTACTGTCACTATAGAAACACTACTGTGCATGTTGCATCCTTCCTTAAAGCAGACGACAAAGACAGAGTCAAGACATTAAGACATCTACAATAGACTTCTTACATGGCTAATGCCAAGGGTGTGCAAGAGAAGTGTAAAGCCCCTCACCGCTGGACTATGGAGCAGTGCAGCTGTGTTTTCTGAAGTAAAGGAACTACATCCAGTATTTCTGGAATGAGCTGAAGTGGTTTTGTGCACCACAACTAATCATCCAACACCAGTAACTGACCTCAGTAATGTTGCTGTGGCAAATCCTGACAGCAATGATCCAACATATAATGCCCAGGGAAAGCCTTCCCTGAATAGTAAGCTGTTCCTGCCATAAAAAAGGACAAATACCCTACTGAGAGCCTTATTTCAAAATAATAAAGGAGAATGATACAGCAAGCAATCCAAAAATAGGAGTTTTGGCCTATTCAAACCTTGTTCATCTCCCAAGACATATGTACACCACAGAAGGCAACTCATATCAGCCTCATTTAGTGAAAATCCACCCAATCTGGCAACACTGGTTTGTTGTTTGATTGTCAGTGTACACAGGGGCATATTTGTATCCCTAAAAACAACACACTGGTATGTGATACTCTGCTGTAAGCATGTTTGTGTTGCCACACCATCAATAGTTAGCTGATGCACTATTGCAACAAATGTCCAATTTACATTCAGGCAACTTTCATTCATTCATTTATTCATTCATTCATTCACATGCTGTAACTGCTTCATCCTGTTCAGGGTCCTGGTGTGTGTAGCCTACCTGGAATTACATATCATCAACAAACCCTGGACAGGGTGCTGGCCCACTCATAGCAGTGGGCTATTTCACAAAGTCAATCAACCTACCAACATTTGTTTTTGGGCTGTGGAAAAACTGGACCACCAACCACAGGACTATTTGTAGCACCACTCTTTTCCACCAGAAGAACTGTTTCTTCAAACAATGCCATTGGAGATGCTTGGAACCTTGGTGCGCTCCAACTTAGGCCCACGTCATCAGTGGGGGGGGGGGGGGGGGTGTTAAAGGGATACTCGTCTCAGTGTCGATGTGGCTGAATTAAGCACCAGAGCCATAAATAAACAAACAGAGTTATGACAGGGTGGTTGTCAGATCGGACTGGTTTATAATACATGTGTAAATGTAGCTGAGTTCTGAGGTGTCCTGCTGAGCTTATGAACAGCAGGGAAAAGCAGGAAATGTGCCTTGTGTCATGGTAAACACAGCCACAGAAACACACAAAACACATTTCTGTTTTGTTTCATATTATTTATTTATATAATATGCTGTAAATGACCCTGTCCATTTCCACTGTGCAATAACACTATTTGAGCTCTGTGCTCTTTCTGGAGCTTCTTTAGCCTGACACACCCAAGGATGTCATCACTGTTCATGCCTATTACCCTTTGATTCTTTGGTTCCAGCTGGGAATTAATTCTTTGGTTAAAGCACCAATTTACATCTGTGGAAGTGCCTCAAAAGGTTCTAAATCAGGTTTGTAAATGGGTACCAGACTGGTGAAAAAATGCTACATGCCATCCAGACCACATCTGCAACATTATACTTCCAGTCTCAAGTTCTGAGTGCATTCTGAATGTGTTTGGTAGAGCGACATCTTATGGGTAAGGTCTTTGTTTAAAAATCTCTATAGGCATTTCTCATTCTCCAGACAGTGTCCATTTCTCCTGCATCTCACTTCCAGCTCAAGAATGTTGAAAGACCACTAGACCATCATTCCATTCAACAAAGATGAAGAAGTCATCACTCAATATTGCCCAACCTCTCCTACTTTGACAGAAAGGGGCTGTTTAAATAACATGAATGACCAATCGTAGACCTGTGCTTTGTGTGTTGTATCAGGGCCAAGTAAGTGTCAGAGCAGAGCTGTGGCACAGAGCTAGAAAACTGCCCGGATGGACACAGGAGAGGACTACTCTTTCAGGTCCAATCAATAAATAATGTGTCTAGATGTTTTCTAACATTTTTCAGACACCTCTGGTAATGAGTTTTTTCCACTACAATAAGGTGCACTTTTTGTTGACATGGGCATTATATTATCACTCACATTACCTCTCAAATGACCACTGATCTAAAAAGTATGACTTCCATCCATCATCTGTAACCGTGTATACAGAGCCTACCTGGAATCACTGGGTGCAAGGCGGGAATACACCCTGGAGGGGGTGCCAGTCCTTCACAGGGCAACGCACACACTCCACCTACAAACGTGTGTTTTTGGACTGGGGGAGGAAACCGAGCACATGGAGGAAACCCAGGACACGAGGAGAACACACCAAACTCCTCACAGACAGTCACCGAGAGTGGGAATCGAACCCACAACCTTCAGGTCCCTGGAGCTGTGTGACTGTGACACTACCTGCTGCACCACTGTGCCACCCTGAAGTATGACTTCTTTATGTAATTTTTTTCAGTAGAATCTGAGTAACAAGAGATTTCATCTTTAATGAAGCAGTGAAACCATCAAAGCTATACTGCCCCATATGCTTCCTGTAGTGTACTGCAATCTGTAATAAAGAACCTTATGAATCATTTAAATGAATTATTATGAATTATTTTTATTAAGATTCTCAACTAATTCTTGCAGTGCTACTTCATTCATAAAGGCAGTGCTTCTTATAAGAATCACAGTCTTCAGCTGTAAACATATTTCTACAGTATTAAAGAAGTGTTTCTTGGTATAGATCGGAACCATATTTGCTAAAAGTATAACTGGGAAGGACTGGGACTTGAACATCAGGTCCAGGCCTCCAGTTCAGACCAGCCTCATCTGACCCCGAGAAAGAGGAGAAGGAAAAAAGCATTAGCCATGAATTTATAGATTCCGGGTCAGCTGGGTGCACTAGTTGGACAAACAGGCCGTCCCTGAGTTCCTGTAAATAACGCTCCAGTACGTGGCCCTGAGCCGCCAGAGCGCCGAGCTGGAACCAGCGTCATGCTGCAGTGGGAACCATCCTTGGACGGTCGGACGCTCGGAAGATCAGCAGACGTCTCCTAGCCAGCTGAGCAGGAAAATGGTGCTAATACAGGACCAGATTTATCCCCCAGATGTTTTTAATATCACCCTGTTTGCGTGTGATATACGATGGCGGTTTCAAAGCGGGGGTTCTAAATCAAAAAGGCTGGATGATCGAAAATGTGGCAGCCATCTCGCCACACCACAATAAAAGGGTGAAATACTGGACATGCAATAAGCGGCAGGATACAATACAAGACTAATGTGTAATATTAGACAAAATGGGACTATATATATGTAAAATCACACACATTTAAAATTATGTTTTTTTCAAGGTTTCTTTAGTAAAGACTGTTGCATATAGAACTCTGAACACTTGAAGAACCTTTTGCATGTCTTAAGGGTCCTTCAGACTGGTGATGAATGTGCTATAGGTGGCTCTATATAACACCTTTTAGAAAAGGGTTCTATATGGCACCAAAAACAGTTTATCTATTGTTACAAACTTGATTATAGCACATTCTCCATCAATCTGAAGAACTCGTAAGAACACTTTAATCATGCCAAAGGTTCTTGAAGTGTTCAGGGTTCTATAACCATTTTCTTTACCAAAGAACCCTTGAAAAACCATGTTTGAACCATATGTTTAAATCTTTTCCATTATATCATGCATATATGATTAGTAGGATGATATGAATATACAGAGTATTTAGTAAATGCAATATTTTTCAGATTTTACCAATAATTATAAAAATATTTTTTGAATTTTTATTCTTTTTTAGTTTCTTCTTAGCTTTGGGTTTATAGCTGTCTCTATTCACAGAGACAGCATCCTGGTCTTACATGAATGGAAATAACCCAGAGGTGTTGCCAAAATGCCTGTTGAATGCTCTTTAGACTTTTCTATGGCCTTAGATAAAAACAAGTCCATAGTTGAAGGGGCTAAGGCTCTTAGGAGCAGTGCGGTCTGGATCGTTCACCCGTGAGTGACCCCTCTCTCTAGGACAGGTAGGTCTCTATCACCTCTCTCACCTGTGGGGGCCAGTGTCAGTTCGAGCGCTGAAGCAGAGAATGGTCAGAGCGGCCAGCCATTTCTCAGGGTCACCACAGCGGGAGAAAAGGTGACCAGCGGCTCCTGTTTGTCTTCCACTGACTCTCCTTCTGTTGCCGTGATGCATGGCTGCAGGCACCAAGGTTAATTGCTGCTTGGCTAAAGCGAAAAAAAGAACCACCTGGGTGTGTGTGTGGAGAAAGGTTAAATGAACGTTGAGCTTAGCCATCCATGAACAACAGCCTATTTCTCCATGTCTACTCCCTCCAATAGATTCATAGTGCACTTCTGAACCCATTTATCCATCTCAGCCATACTGAATGTTTTATTAAAGCCATGGCTGCCACTTTAAATTCCTACTAATGTCATAATTTAAACAAATGTAAACTCACCTATGCTGAATGATTAGAAATAGATGTATGTATCATTGTTGTGTGTATCAATGTCCAAAAGAATTTCCAAAGTTGCATGGAGTCTCTGGTTCGATTTTCAGTATCTGGTAATTAATCATTTGGGTAACACTTCTTTAATCTCTTCAAAAGCAGCCAGCAAGCTATAAAAACACTTGGACTCCAATATTAGTCCCACCCATTCATGCTGTACAGCGGCAAAACAGGTCCTGGACCTCAGGTCACTCTGTAGGAAGAGTTTTCTGTGTTCTCCCTGTGTCTGTGTGGGTTTCCAGGAGCTCTGGATTCACATTCCAAAAAAAGGTTTGGAGTTGTTGGCTGTTCAAAAGTGTCCACAGGTGTGAGTGTGTGAGTGAATGGTGCCCTGTGGCAGACCGACACTCTGTCCAAAGTGTGTTCCTGCTTTGCAGCCAGTGATTCTGAATAGACTTTGGACCCACCATGACCCAGAACAAAATGACATGGTTACAGAAAATGAATGAATGAATGAATGTTAATTATTCATTCAGTTACTATATTTGTTTAATGGTGTCTTTTTACACATAAACATTTATTTTCACTTATTTGTTTTACAGTTGATGGTAATACTTTACAATAAATAATAATTAATTCATGGTACTTTATACACTATTAAGTATTAAGGCAATAACAAGTATTACTAAACAATCGAGTACAAATTATAAATTAACCCCTTTGTGTAGAAATGCCCTCTAGCTTGCCCACTGATATTATTTGAAAATAATTTGTTTGTTTTTATCACATGGTCCTCAACACCATTTCACTATTCAGACGTCATACAACTGCCCGCGCAACAATTTTCAGCCTTGAACATTTGACCATTTTCCACAAAAAATAGCAAGCATAGCCTGTTTGTTGCTGATATTTTACACCTGGCGCACGGTGGCATTTAAAAAAACACTTTCAAACCATAATAAATATGTAAGGACCACTTCAAATTCACTTACTCAGGAGAGTCGCTGCACTGGTGAAAACTAAAACATTGGAAAAGCATTGTAATACACTGCTCATCACACCAGTGTGAACATCTCTTTATTTCCTCCGTAATGGTAACGCACTCTTTGGGAGATCTAAGTGTGAGGCAATGAGAAGTTTTTACGTAAAAAATTCAAAGTTGAATTCAAAGCTGAGCACCTTTTTCCTTTTTAGGAATTCAGGAATTTAGGAATTTAGGAATTTAGTTCCTTTTTAGATTCAGTGTGACTATGGACCAATGAGTGGCTGCGGGCTGTGAGCAGAGGGATGGGTGCTCTTAGAGAGTGGGTCAGAAGTGATTAACAAAGACTCAGAGAGGCGATGTACCAAGATCACCAACTCCTTGGGCTAGGGATGGGAGGGTAGTACCAGGTAACAACAGGAGAGCTCATGAGGTTACTATGGCTAAAGGAGTGCCATCTGGGTAAAAACAACCAAATTAACAGACTATTAAAGTTTTGGGCAAATATAATCTACTTTCAGAAAATGCTGTATAAAATAATATTTCATTATAAAATGTAAGTTTTCTAAAGATATGTCTAATTTGTTACTTTGTTTTACCTAACACTCAATAACACATTATTTACTCTAATAAATAACAGTTACTAGATAGATAGATAGATAGATAGATAGACAGACAGTGGAGGAATTTATTTATTTGATCCCTTGCTGATTATTTGCATTTTGCACAGAGGAATAAGTATTTGATCCCTGTAGCAAACAAGACTGAACACTTGGTGGCAAAACTCTCGTTGGCAAGCACAGCAGTCAGACGTTTTTTGTAGTTGATGATGAGGTTTGTGCACATGTCAGGAGGAATTTTGCTCCACTCCTCTTTGCATATCATCTCTAAATTATTAAGATTTTGATTTTGGACTTGGACCTTCAGCTCCCTCAATAAGTTTTCTATGGGATTAAGGTCTGGAGACTCGCTAGGCCGCTCCATGACCTTAAGGTGCTTCTTTTTGAGTCACTCATGTGTTGCCTTGGCGGTATGTTTTGGGTCATTGTCGTGCTGGAAGACCCATCTACGACTCATTGTTAATGTCACTCAGGTTACAGTTTACGGTACATGGCCCCATCCATTCTCCCATTAATACGGTGAAGTAGTCCTGTGCCCTTAGCAGAGAAACACTCCCAAAACATAATGTTTCCACCTCCATGCTTGACAGAGGGGACGGGGTTCTTTGGGTCATAGTCAGCATTTCTCTTCCTCCAAACTTGGCGAGTTGAGTTAATGCCAAAGAGCTCAATTTTTGTCTCATCTGACCACAGCACCTTCTCCCAATCACTCTCAGAATCATCCAGGTGTTTATTGGCTAACTTCAGAGGGGCCTGCACATGTGTCTTTTTGAGCAGGGGGACTTTCCGGACACTGCAGGATTTTAATCCATTACGGCATAAAGTGTTACCAATGGTTTTCTTGGTGACTGTGGTCCCAGCTGCCTTAAAATTATTAACAAGTTACCCCCGTGTAGTTTTAGGCTGATTTCTCACCTTCCTCATGATCAAGGATACCCAATCAGGTGAGATTTTGCCCCAGATCGAGGTCGATTGACAGTCATTTTGTGTTTCTTCTAGTTTCTTACATCGTCTCCTTCTCACCCAGCATCTTACTTATGGTTTTGTAGCCCATTCCAGCTTTGTGCAGGTTTATGATCTTGTCCCTGACATCCTTAGAAAGCTTTTTGGTCTTGCCCATGTTGGAGAGGTTAGAGTCTGACTGATTAATTGAGTTTGTGGACAGGTGTCTTTTATACAGGTGACAATTTAAGACAGCTGTCTTTAATGCAGGTAACGAGTTGATTAGGAGGGTCTAAATGGTCTGTAGGAGCCAGAACTCTTAATGTTTGGTAAGGGATCAAATGCTTATTTCCCTCTGCAAAATTATAAATTATAAAATTATAGACTGTCCATACTGTCCAACATTAAAATAAAACTAGGTAACATTATTTCAGTAAGTGTGATATTCTGTTTGTGAATGTGTTGTTTTAACTTTTTCCAAATCTGTCCTCATGGCATATCTGATGTTATCATCCAATACTTAGTTTTATTGGTTAATAAATAATGATTTTAAATAATGTGTGCTGTTGATTTAACAAATACAAGTATCACGCTTACTGAGAAGGCATTAGTTTACATTAGGTGCCTAAGACTTCTGCTGTGTGTATACAGGGGTTGGACAATGAAACTGAAACACCTGGTTTTAGACCACAATAATTTATTTGTATGGTGTAGGGCCTCCTTTTGTGGCCAATACAGCATCAATTCGTCTTGGGAATGACATATACAAGTCCTGCACTGTGGTCAGAGGGATTTTAAGCCATTCTTCTTGCAGGATAGTGGCCAGGTCACTACGTGATGCTGGTGGAGGAAAACGTTTCCTGACTCGCTCCTCCAAAACACCCCAAAGTGGCTCAATAATATTTAGATCTGGTGACTGTGCAGGCCATGGGAGATGTTCAACTTCACTTTCATGTTCATCAAACCAATCCTTCACCAGTCTTGCTGTGTGTATTGGTGCATTGTCGTCCTGATACACGGCACCGCCTTCAGGACACAATGTTTGAACCATTGGATGCACATGGTCCTCCAGAATGGTTCGGTAGTCCTTGGCAGTGACGCGCCCTTCTAGCACAAGTATTGGGCCAAGGGAATGCCATGATATGGCAGCCCAAACCATTACTGATCCACCCCCATGCTTCCCTCTAGGCATGCAACAGTCTGGGTGGTATGCTTCTTTGGGGCTTCTCCACACCGTAACTCTCTCGGATGTGGGAAAAACAGTAAAGGTAAAATGCTGATATTACCCTGGATAGCGTGGCTCTTGATACATCACAAAGACTTGCTGTCTTGGTCACAGATGCGCCAGCAAGACGTGCACCAACAATTTGTCCTCTTTTGAATATTGTGTGCATTGCAATATTTTGAGCAGAACTGTGCTCTTACACTCTGCTAACTGAACCTTCACAGTCTGCTCTTACTGGTGCAATGTGCAATTAATGAAGATTGGCCACCAGGCTGCTCCAACTTTGGGTTGAGTTGGAATGGAGTTATTTGGCAGAATACCAGCAAATCCTCAATGAAATGTTCCAAA
Source organism: Hoplias malabaricus (assembly GCF_029633855.1). Lineage (NCBI taxonomy): Eukaryota > Metazoa > Chordata > Actinopteri > Characiformes > Erythrinidae > Hoplias > Hoplias malabaricus. The sequence goes on from NC_089819.1 coordinate 10,954,817, forward strand.
GCCTTCCCAGAGCAGTAGAAGCTGTTAGAGCAGCACAGGAAAAACTAATTTAAAAAGAAACGTTTGATGAGAAGTTGTCTACAAAATAAATTACACAGCCAGAACATGGAGGCAGTACAAGACAATGACATAAAGCAATCTTAGCTAAAGTGGAATCTATAATTAAGGAGGGAGAGGATCGAAAATCAATAAAATGGACAAAAGGGAATTTGAAGTGACATTTTAAAACACTCAAGTTGAATTGTGTCCTATGCTTTTGGCAGGAGAGGAGCTCTGAAGGAAGACACTCTGGTTTGATGTTTGCAGTGAATCTGCTGCTGGGTGAGGTATAACTGCTTTGCAAGTAAAAATAAGGAAGTTCAAATCAATAAGTGTATAAACAAGGACTGAGAGTAATGTGCTGCTGCAGTGAGGGGTGAGTGAAAACACCATCAGCACAATTCTGCATCTCACACAGGGATCTTACAGGACTGCAGTGTATCCCCAACAAAACAGAGAACTGCAGTAACTGGAACCAGAATCTGATTACGGCAAGAAAAACACACACAAAGCAAAAAACAAAACAAACAAAAAAACAAACAAAAAAAAACATATGAAACCAAAGTGTTCTATTTTATAAAAGTTTGCCATAATATATATTTCAATATTGGAATGGTGCTATAGCATTAATTCATTGTCTGTTACCGCTTTTCCAGTTCAAGGTCGCGGTGGGTCCGGAGCCTACTCAGAATCACTGGGCATAAGACAGGAATACACAGGGAGGCAATCCTTCACAGGGCGACACACACTCACACCTACGGACACTTTTGAGTTGCCAATCCACCTACTAACGTGTGTTTTTGGACAGTGTTTGAAACCAGAACACCCAGAGGAAACCTACGTGGACACGGGGAGAACACACCAAACTCCTCACAGACAATCACCTGGAGCGAAACTCAAACCCACAACCTGCAGGTCCCTGGAGCTGTGTGACTTGCTGCGCCACCGTGCCGCCCGTGCTATAGTAGTGAAGGGAAAATTGTACTGTAATGTTTCTTACCATATATGTTGAGTGGCTCATCCACAGCTGTTTTTGTTTGTATGTGTGTGTCTCCAATAATGAGTACACACATTCCAAAAAATTGCCCTCCACGTGTTCATAGCATTTATATGTTATAATTCCCTTTAATTCATTGTTATTTTATATTTTCACTAAGTGAGCACATGTGCAGTGGTGGTGCTGATTCTCTTAATAAACTCAAACTCTGCTGTGTACCCAGTGAAGGGCTCTCCCTCTCTCTCTCTCTCTCTCTGACTCTCTCTCTCTCTCTCTCTCTCTCTCTCTCTCTCTCTCTCTCTCTCCTTCTCTCTCTCTGACTCTCTCTTTCTCTCCCACTCTCTCTCTCTCCCTCTCTCTCTCTTTTCTCTCTCTCTCTCTCTCTCTCTCTCTCTCTCTTTCTCTCTCTCTCTCTCTCTCTCTCTCTCTCTCTCTCTCTCTCTCTCTCTGGTGGATACACATCAACTATCATCTGTAAACCACATTAACAGATAGTAACCCCTAGTCAAACAGTGAGTGCGTGGTTGGTTACAGCCACCAAGCACTTCCAAGATCTAAAAGTTTGAGGAAACTTGATATAAACAAACATATCCTACATGGAGAATCTACAGCCCAGTTATACGTCATCTTTGAAAACTTTATCCCAGATTTTACAGCCCTGACCCAGTCTGTGTGTTGCTTTTTAATTAGTTAGTGAATAGAATCGAGTGTACTAGATGAGAAACAAAAATGCCTAGCCTGGGCTCACCAGGCACGGATTAGGAACCTCTTATTTTAAAAGGTTTAGTTCATAAACACTGTGGCTGGGACTGCGCTGATACCACGAGTGAGCTTCTGACTCTGCTAGAGCTTGGTAAAGA